>NC_135870.1:3990094-4017993 GCF_031162955.1 Sander vitreus | reverse complement strand
GGTCACTGATCTTTTCCACGTTCTTTTGATTGACCTCATCATGGAGAACGTTATTTACTTCCAACCCTTCTTTTAGCTGCTCCACTTCAGCTCTTAAAGCTTTGTTCTCCTCTTTTAGCTTATTGGTCTCCTCCATCATTTCCTTTTTTGCCTGCTGGAGGGAAGCTCTTAAAACTTGAGGCTGAGGCTGAAGCTCCGGGACGACAGTCATGGCGTGCTGGGAGGAAGCCTCCACCTCATCACAGGCCTGAGTGGTGTCGTGTGGCGCTGTGCAGATATTTTTCTGCTGCATTAGTCTGCTTATAAAATCAGTGGCTTTGTCCCCACTTGCCTTAAGTCCAGTCGAAGGTGCCCCTAAAATTTGGTGGAACAGTGGTGCTGTCCAGTGAGGTTTCCAATAATGATTTGGTTTGCCATCCCAAACCTTCCCGGAGTGTTCTCTCTGAGGAAGTGGCTGTGGTGTCCAGAGTTTTTTCTGTTGAACTGGGCCCCGTTTATAATCATTGGCTTCAACCTTACCAGCCCAAACCCTAGCCAAGTGTTTTTGCTTAGGCGTACAGTGAGGTTGTGTTGCCTTCCAAAGAGTTTTTCTCAGGACAGGGCCCCTTGTCGGGTCGCTGGCCTCCCCAGCCTGCTGTGCTGCACCTGAAGGTGGTGATACACTCTCAGGTGTAACTGCAGCCTGCTGTTGAGCCACCTCCAATGTACTAATCTGCCGTGAAGCATCCTTCTTTTTAAAAACCTTCTGGGGCACGTCTTTTGGTGTAGCCACCTTCTGGGGAACATCAGGCATACAGTAGGGGGGTGTTTTCCTCTGGACTAACTAACCCTTATCATTTCATTGGCCTCACAGGCCCCCTCTGCTGCACCTGAAGGTGTATCCGCTTTCCTTGATACACGCTCGGGTGTAGCATCAGCCTGCTGTGGAGCCACCTTGATATAGTAATTTCCTGCTGTTGGAAATCCTTTCGTCCACCTTTAGTGGCGTAACGTTAGCTACCTTCTGGGGAAGATCTTTTGGTGTAGCGGCCTGCTGGAAAGAACCTTTGGGTGCAGCACCAACTTGCAGTGGAGCAACCTTGGGTTTAGCAGCTTGCTGTGTAGCAGCCTATTGTGTTTGGCCCCCTTTCACTGTCTCGACTTTTTTGTAAGAATGGTTTTAGGTATGGTCTGTGGAGGCTTTTCCCCTGCAGAAATAATAGCTCTGTTCCTCATGCGAAGGGAAGAAATCCTGTTATGGAAAGAGAGGGTTAACTCCCCGTCCGGCTGGATAACAGTTTTCTTCCCTTATAATTGAAAGGAAATGCCAATACATGACTCAGCTTTGTTTCAAAATGCTAAACATAATTTTAAATGATATAAATATTATCATATTATAATATACAATAATATAACATATATTAACATATAATATTACTTTATTTCTTCATATAAAGATGTTATCTGAGATCAATAGTGTCTCACCAATTTTATTAAACTATTCAATTTTTAACAAACATTTCAGAAAACTTGTAATACAAAAAATAATTGTCTTAATGTCATTAACCAACTGGTGAAGTTTCATTGTGATTTTAGCTAAAATAGTTCCCCTATCCACCTGTAGTGTTTGTCTGTAGCAAAAGTCAACTACCCCCACATAGGCTATCTGAAATATAAGATATAAAAATATCCCTGATGGTCCATTGAAGCCTTATAAAGCTTTGGGTCTTTCTTTCTATTTGTGCAGAAAAAAGACTTGAAGCTTTGGGGCTTTAAACACAGAAACACAGCGACATCTGGTGGTTTGCAAACCATACAGCACTACAACACCTCTCTGATTTGAACAGTTTTTTGTGTGCAACAAAAGTTATTATTAAATCTGTAATACTTTTGATCAGAAGTGCTGAATTAAATGTAGATAGTATAATTGTGTAATATGTTACAGTAAATTCATGAATTTAATTAAAGGTCCTATGACATGCTGCTTTTTGGATGATTTTATATAGGCCTTAGTGGTCCCCTAATACTGTATCTGAAGTCTCTTTTATATAGACCTTAGTGGTCCCCTAATACTGTATCTTAAGTCTCTTTTATATAGGCCTTAGTGGTCCCCTAATACTGTATCTGAAGTCTCTTTTATATAGACCTTAGTGGTCCCCTAATACTGTATCTGAAGTCTCTTTTATATAGACTTAGTGGTCCCCTAATACTGTATCTGAAGTCTCTTTTATATAGGTCTTAGTGGTCCCCCTAATACTGTATCTGAAGTCTCTTTTATATAGGCCTTAGTGGTCCCCTAATACTGTATCTGAAGTCTTTTATATAGGCCTTAGTGGTCCCCTAATACTGTATCTGAAGTCTCTTTTATATAGGCCTTAGTGGTCCCCTAATACTGTATCTGAAGTCTCTTTTATATAGACCTTAGTGGTCCCCTAATACTGTATCTTAAGTCTCTTTTATATAGACCTTAGTGGTCCCCTAATACTGTATCTGAAGTCTCTTTTATATAGACCTTAGTGGTCCCCTAATACTGTATCTGAAGTCTCTTTCCCGAAATTCAGCCTTGGTGCAGAATTACAGCCACTAGAGCCAGTCCCACAATGAGCTTTCCTTAGGATGTGCCATTTCTGGGTGTGTAGCTTTAAATGCTATTGAGGAGGAGAGAGGGGGGGCAAGGTGGAGGGTGGGGCTGTGGCCTTGATCAACTGCCACTTTGCTCATTTGCAAGCCATGATGTCTCTCTCTCTCTCATGGGCGGGCCAAATTCTCTGGGCGGGCAAAGCAGAGAAAGGGGAGGTAACCTTTCCCCTTATGACGTCATAAGGAGAAGATTCCAGCTCGGCCCATCTGAGCTTTCATTTTCTCAAAGGCAGAGCAGGATACCCAGGGCTCGGTTTACACCTATCACCAGGTAGGCTGGGGGAACTCATATTAATGTTAAAAAAACCTCATAAAGTGAAATTTACATGCCATGGGACGTTGTAATGAATTATCCAAAAAGAATACACATTTAAACTGACACAAAGTGTCTCAGTGTCACTGAGCTCACGGTTCACTCTGGGAGGATTTCTACAATTGGTCTTTGGCTAATAATCTGGATATACCAGCCCGGATTTATAGTAATATTAAATTTGGTGCATTAGCACAAAAAATTTGAAAATACCCCAAATATTTTTACACAAATTTCACAACTTTCCTGAAAGAAATTTTCTCTTTTCTTAGATTCCGTAAAATTGATTTTATCTGTTATGAGTCCTTATCAGGCCTTTCATTTAATGTGCAACTCTCGCCAAAATGCAACCTAGGGTCTTTTTGTGAATGTACCCGAGTCAGACTTTCGTTTGAACTCATGAAGTTCACTCACATGAACTCGAGCATTGAGAACATTGTTTGTGTACACAGACACTTTTTGGCTGGCAAGATGGCGGTGAGCGGAAAACACAAACAATGTTCTCAATGCTGGAGTTCATGTGTGATGGTTGCTTCCTGGTGATACTTGGAGCAACGTTTCATGTTGCGTTGAGTCTTCGTAATGTTTTCAAAATAGTGATTTTGATGTGATCATAGTAGCGCCCCTAGCACTCCCATTCAAAAGGCCAATTACGAAAACAAAAATACGGTCAATCTTAAAAGTGGCGTTTCCGTCCTAATTATGCAATTAAAACGAAAGTCTGACTCGGGTACATTCACAAAAAGACCTTAGGTTGCATTTTGGCGAGAGTTACGCTTTAATATGACCCCAGACAGAAATTAAAGAACTTTTCTTATTTTATTTTATGGTATTTTATTCCTTATTTTATTTATTTATTTTTTTGTTTGTTTATGTGGCTTTTATTGTCTCTTCTGTACTTTTGTTTGTGTTGCACTGAATATTCTGCTCGGTTTGGTATTTCCGTGAGAAATTTTTTATGCTTATAAGATTTGTATTCTGAAATATATTGAATAAAATAACCTGTGGGCTCACGTGTGTTAACGTCATGGGTCATATTTATGTATTATTATGTTTATTTATATATATATTTATGTATTATTATGTATATATATTTATGTTTATATATATATTTATTATTATGTTTATATATATATATATTATTATGTTTATATATATATATATATTTATGTATTATTATGTTTATATATATATTTATGTATTATTATGTTTATATATATTTATGTATTACCATTTCAAATTAATCTCAATGTCATGTTATTGGAGAATGACATTAATTAAATGATCTTATCCATTGTATTACCTTTTGACTTAAAATCAGATGTAAATGTTCTTATACTTGTGGTCATGTCTTTAGTGTACAACGCCATATTTCTCAGAATGTATTCTATTTAGCAAAGTAACTAAGGGGAGCTCTATAGTTTCCAAAAGCTTGACACTTTTTTTGTTTATCAAACTGAGTGACTTGAGCAAAGTTTATATGATAATTTCTGTTTGTGAATATAAATCTGGCATTAAGAATAATGGACACAATTAAATATTCAAGATATTCAATGTTCAGGATTATCATAGGCAATATATTTAAGGTTAAAAGAGTAAACAGAGTTAGTAGTTAGTTCAATTTACAAATATTCAGTCATCACAGTCCGTAAACACAAAACTCTACATAAGTAAGTGCAAATAATATAATATGAAAGTAAGTATGAAAGTAATAATTTAAACAGAAACAAATAAAAAGATACATAAGTAAAGAAGTGACAGACTTGTAAACGTCATTAATGATATTGACAGCAGGAGTTCTTAATTAAATAATTGAGTAGATATCAGTTATTAAAATACCTTTTTTATTTGTTACCAATCTAAGAGACTCAAAGTATATATATATGTCAGTTTCAATTTGGAATAGTTTTAAAAACATGGTGTTGATTTGGAAAATGTTTCTTTGTGTAGTTTAGTAAAGTTATTACCAAGTGCTTTCGGAAGCACCAGTGACGTTGGAAGCCTCGGACGTCATCAGTCACGTGGTATTTCCTCATTCCATACAAGCTCCGAAACCAGCCGAGCGCTGCACAGAAGTGAACCGTGAAACAAGCTCCGGATCCTCGGTATCATCCGCCCATTTGTGGCTTCCCAACACTGTGGCTAAAGGGCTAAAGGCAGAGCAGATCCTGTGACCTCCTGACTGTTTGTCTGTTCAAGATGGCGGCTTGAGTGGGGAATTTACACACATCTCTCCAATAAAACTAATCCAACAGCTAGCTTAGCTTGCCACCCAACTTTCATTGCCTTGTCAGAGAATGAGACGACGATACGGGCGACGTTTGTTCCGATTTTAAAACGGAATATGAGCTCAATTGTTGAGGAGGACGTCGGAGTTATGGAATAAAAACAAGTGCTGGTAAGGTATTCACAAACAACCAGGTTAACCCACAGTAAGCTAGCTCCATTAGCCGGCTAACGCCTCCAATAATAACTAATAGGCTAACTTTAGCCTCACCTGCTTAAATCACGTTCACCCCAGGTGACAAACAACAGACTGTTTATTAATGGCTGACGTTAAAGAGGCTTAAACAGTTGGCTACAGGCAGCCATATAATTAACACTCAAGCTAAGTGTTGAGTGTGTTTGTTGTGGTGAAATGTTACCTGCTAACGTCAACGGTTTTATATGTGTCGTTAGCTCACTGTTGTGCTTTTGGGTTAGTTAGCCTGTTTGCTAATCCTGCACTAAGAGAACTGTGTTAAACGGTATAGAGTAGATAACCATTCGCCTTCATGTTGGCGTTGAAAAATGTCATCCAAGCTGCCTTTATTTCTGGGTTGTTGTAAAGTTGTGGAAAGCTCTTTAAATGACAGGAGCTATGGGGTTTAATTTATGCCAAAATTATGTCACATGCACACTTTCAATGTCCACTGACGAAAACATTTGTATGTGTCGATTCAACTTTAAGCTGTCGTCCTGTTGCACTCCCTGCCATTTAACTGTGTAATGATGAATGTCGTCCTTAGGGCTGTGCAATTAATCGAAATATAATCGTGATTATGATTTCGGCTCCCAATGATCACAAAAACAGAATTATCGAGAAAAAACAATTATTTAGTTCATTACGTTTTGCAAGTAAACTCTTATTTTCTCGTGTTCTGAATGAAAAATAATGTTTAAATAGGAAAAGTATTAAGGCAAATTTCACAGTTGTATGTATTGTTTTTTTTACTGTTGATTTATTTAACTTTTCCACTGTTGTTTAAGTTCAATGTTTGCAACATCTTTCCAGAAGTCAACGAGTAATCGCGTTAAATTGTCGTGACTTCAGTATTGACCGAAATAATCGTGATTATATTTTTTCCCCATAATCAAGCGGCCCTAGTCGTCAAGGGTGTTAAAACGGCATCAGTGACCCGTCTGATTATGTGTGCTGATCTGTGATTTCATCTGTATTGCCGCTGTAAACCTCTCTACCAGGTAACCAATGCTGGAAGTATTCAGATAATTCACTTATAATACTTCATTGTGAAAATACTCTGTAATAAGTAAAAATCCTAAGTAGTCTACGAGTAAAAGTCCTTTTTACAATTAAAAGTAAGATATGATCATAATCGTGTCTATCGTACAGGCTATATTTATTCTATATCGTTTCTATTGCAATGTCGAAAAACCAGAGGTCGGACTGATATATATATATATATATATATATATATATATATATATATATATATATATATATATATCTATCTATCAGTCCGACCTCTGGTTTTTATATATATATATATATATATATATATATATATATATATATATATATATATATATATATATATATATTAGGGCTGTCAAACGATTACATTTTCTTAATCGCGATTAATCGCATGTTTTATCACATGATTAAGATTCTATTATTTTGCATTTCAGAACAGTTTTTAAGTTCATATTAACAATGGAAAGCCGTTCCTCCCAGTGGATCTTGATTGGGAATCAAATGAATGCAGAGAAAGTGACTTTATGAACTTGATTTTAAGATTTGTATTTGTTTATTATATAATTAATCTAGTCACACATTTGAATCTAGAGTCAATATTAGGGTTGGGTATTGTTTGGTTTGGATACCTGTGCTAATGCGGTACTTTTAAAACGGTACCGTGCCTTAACCAATACTTTTTAAGAAAGTAAAAAAAAAGGGGTACTAAACAGTTGGCGACATTAAAGAACGGCTTGTTTATTGCTAAGGCCATATCGTCAAAATTAAATGTTTAATAATAATGTAATCACTATAATAATAACTTATTTCACTAGTAAATAGCTGTTGAATGACAAAAAAAACAACCAGATGGGAAAAGGGCATTTAACAACAACTTTGAATGCACCACGAGGCTGTAAATTACCAGTTTCATTTAACGCACCGTCTGTGTTTTTCCAACAACAGCAGCTGCAGATTGTTACATCCCGGTGTTGAATCCTCTACAGTGAAATACAGACACACTTTACACCGTTTAGCGTTAGCTGTCAGCATTGTAACCGTGTTTAATCCAGCTACTAGCTAGCGGTAGGCTAACGTTAGCTGCTGTTGAGTATAGTGTTAACTAGCTAGCGGTAGGCTAACGTTAGCTGCTGTTGAGTATAGTGTTAACTAGCG
Source organism: Sander vitreus (assembly GCF_031162955.1). NCBI lineage: Eukaryota > Metazoa > Chordata > Actinopteri > Perciformes > Percidae > Sander > Sander vitreus. Next base: position 4,010,434 of record NC_135870.1, on the reverse strand, counting down.
TCACATGCAGCGATGTTTGTGTTTCCTGTAACGTCTGTTTCAGAGCATCAGAGAGAAGTGCAGACATATCAGTGGCACCGGAATGAGGCACCAAAATCCGCGTTGCTATTCCTGCAGCAGCAGGATGTGTTACGAGGAAGTACGGCAAAATAGCATCCTGTTAGGCACGACGCAAAGCCGAGTGAAGTCAAAATTAATTAATAAATGGCGGCATTCGATTAATACGATTAAAAAAAAATAAATTAACGCATTATGCTCAACCCTTAATCGCATCGCGATTAATGCGTTAATGCTGACAGCCTTAATATGTATATATATCTATATGTCATTTTGCAGTAAAGTTCTTAATAAAATGAGAAAATACTCGGTACTTTTTAGTTGTCATTTGTATTTCATTTACACAGAAGTATACAAAAATATTCTTTACTGTGTGGTTATTTCATAAAGACTGTTTACTTATTAAATTACCAGAAAACATGCTACTCGTGGCTTGCAACACACAGCCATAACCAGTGGTGATAAGTGCATTTACTCAAGTACGGATTACTGTGCAGGTTAAGATTTCAAAAAAAATAAAATATATATATATATATATATATATAATGTGTGTGTATATATGTGTGTGTGTATATGTGTGTATATATATATATGTAGTGTATATATATATATGTGTATATATGTGTATATATATATATATATATATATGTGTGTGTATATATATATATATATATATATATATATATATATATATATATATATATATATGTGTGTGTGTATATATATATATATATATATATATATATATATATATATATGTGTGTGTGTATGTATATATATATATGTGTGTGTGTATGTATATATGTATGTATGTATATATATGTATGTATGTATATGATGATCAACTTATAAAATATGATGCATCATTAGAGGTTAAACAAACCCATAGCGTATAAAGTAGCTGAAATTAGCCCCACGTCAACCAGCTGTGATTTTAAAATGGTGTGTGTGTGTGTGTGTGTGTGTGTGTGTGTGTGTGTGTGTGTGTGTTCATACTTTGGGACTTTCGACTATTTCAACGTTAAAACATGTTTTATGAAAGTTGGAGACTTTATACAGACGAGGCAGATGAAGGTTTTCAACAACTGGTAACTCCAGTTTTATCCAAGTGCATTTTTAACTGTGATGATTAACCGTAAGATGTGTATTTAGTACGAAGCCTTCCTCATTCCCCTCCATACTTCGCCCACATATTTACCAGTGTGTAACAACAGCACAAAGAGTAGCTGAAGGATTATGTAGGAACAAAGTGGCTTGCTTCTCCACACTAACACACGTTTACTTGTGGACAAATTAAGCGTCTCAAGTTTAGCGTTCTGTAGTGTCCTTTGTGTGGAGTCACAGCCGGCTGCCTCTTTATTAACACTGGTGTAGAGTCTCTCTGTGTAAAAGTCAGTCCTTCCAGAAAAATGTGGAGTTTTTGTGATTGTTTTGGGCAAAAATCCTTGATTATGCGGCACGTTTTCTTAAACAATGCGATGATCGTTCATCGCGGAGTTTGCAGCTTTTCGATGATGTTCACGTCGCGTAATTACGTCACTTCATAAGGTTCCCATGGCAACGGGACAGTGGCTGCTCTTGTGTGAAGTAAACGCAACATTTTTCACCTTTCGGCTAAGATATTTGGGACTTTTTTTGCAACGAAAATGCGGGCATTATGAAATCATGCAAGCCCCGCATATTTTGCGTGGAAATCGGCAATTTAGGCGGCAAAAATAGTTCACTGAAACGTGTTTCTGAAACATTTTAAGCGAGAAATAAGCCATACAGTTGCTGAATCCGTCTTCATTTCAGATCGACAAAGTTTAAAAGATTTTCCTCAGATTTTGAGAGGCGTCTGTCACTCATCCCGTTCGCCATTTCCGGGTTAGCACTCCACCAATCAGATTGGTCATTAAGTCCGACTGCCCGCCCTCCGACGCGGCAAGTCAGGTCGGCCAAAATGAAGGCAGACGGCTCCTCCGACGGACGATGGCACGGAACACACCGAACAGACTCGAGTCACCGACCTCGCCAGACTGTCTGACGGCCGATTATCGGGTTGGTGTGTCAGCGCCTTTAGGCCACACATCTACAATGTAAAATACAGATTTAAAGGTTCTTTTAAAAGGCAAATGTGTTATTTTTAGAGGAGAGGCCGAGAGGGTGTTTGGTAATGTTCTTTCAAGCAGCTGATTCTTAGAAAATATTGTTTGCTTCCTGTTTGAAGTTATTTCTAACCATGCTCATTACCATAGAGGTTTGCTTTCCTAAAACTTGACCCATTTTCATTTCCAGTAACATCAACCCATTTCTGACATTCCCTTTTCCACTGTGTGTGTATAAACAATGTTAAGTATTCTCATTAAAGGTCCAGTGTGTAACATGTTTAGTTCATTATCAAAATCTGTGTTGCCCGTTCACAAACTTGTCCTTTTTCATGAATATTTACCTCCACCATCAATTCCAAGTATTCCTTTTGGCTTGAAATTGTACATTTGTATTTGCATGAACTGGGGTAGACGCTCCATATTCATGCTCCATCTAGAAATACGTTAGCCGGTAAGGGACATACAGGACATACTGCTCCGCCTTTCACGTTTTCACTGTCACATGATAAACTCACAGCTGCTGCTAATGCTGCTAACGGGTATCGTAGCTTCCCGGCCCCGGCAGGTTTGAAGAAGGAAACATGGAGGACCACACGTATTCAAAATCCTAACAGGAGTCTTCTTCTTCTTCGCCCAGAAAAAGAAAAAGGAGATTGAAAAGAGCAAGAGACCGGCTTTTTGAAGCGTGAAGGCTACCGTAGCTGTAATACGTACTTTGAACTGCGTGGTGCGAGAGAGTTGATTGCGATATATGATCTCAACGCTAGATGGGATGACAGGACCTTTAATGTGGAAGGATCAGTATCTTGCAGAAACAGGGGACCCCTTTGATGATTATTATTATTGATTGTGCAATTAAAGCTGAACTTTGTGGGAGTGGCAGTATTATGGATCTGCACTTCCAGTTCTCGATTAATAGATTAGTTGTTTGTCAAGACGACGTCCTCAAATGTCTGGTTTTTTCCACAACTCAAAGATATCAGTTAACTGACACAGAGGAGAGAAGAAACTAGAAAATATTCACCCATAACAAGCTACATTTTTCACTCAAACCGATGAATCGGTTAACAAAATAGTTGATTCATTTAATAGTTGACAGTAGGCCTGCAACGCTTAGAATTGCTATCACGATTCTCTGCCACGGTTTTTTTTCTCACAAAGTGTGATGTTTATTGCACACATGAACCATGACAAAACAAAACAAATCGGCAGTACCAAACACAGATTATTTTTGGCACCTACAGCACATTGGTCATCACCACCAGCCTGTAAACACAGAGGCTTCAATGAAGAGAAGGGAGAGCACTGCAGCGCTTGGGAACGCTTTAAAACCTTGTTTATACAGTCCATGTTTAAAGATTAAATCGTGAACAGGGTGAATCGAGATCGCGATTTTATAACGATTAATCGTGCAGGCCTAGTTGACGACTAGTTAAATAATCGACTGCTGTAACTCCCAGAGAGTCGACGTAGCTGTGTTATTGCAGACACTGCATCAGGGAGATCGCCTGCGGTGCCACAGAAGCACGTTATCCTTACACATTTCTCTCTCTGTGAGTCGTCACGCACGCATCTCGTGTTTTTTTGTGTTGTTGCACCGAAGTTGAGATGAGGATCTATGAGACGTTTGCATCACATTGTTTGCCTTTTTATAACGCAACAACAACCCAGTTGTTGGAAAGTTCACTCTTAGTCATGTGCGGAGCGGGCCGTAGACAGCGTGACTCCTGTGCACCACGGAGAGGGAAAGTCATGACATCGCCTCAGGTGCTGATGCTCAAGCCTTGACCTTGTGTATTAAAGGAAATGTTTTTTCACTACCACCCAAAGAGGAAAGACATTAGACTGACAACATGTGTTTGAAATAATACTTTCAGCCCCCAGTATTACAACAAGTCTTTTTTTTTTATCTTCTCTTTAGGAATTGGAGGGGGTTGAGGGCCCTTTGTTTCAGCCCAGCATGGACAGCTTCTTCAAGGCAGCTGTATGTGATCTGGACAAACTGCTCGATGACTTTGAACTCAACACTGGTAAGATACAGTACAGGGCTGCAACAAATGACTTTTCTCGATTAATCTGACTATTTTATCCATTAATTACATTGATCTGTTAAATGTCCATCACAGTTTCTCAGACCACGTGTTGACATTTAATTGAAATTTCTGTCAAAAAAAACAATGTTTTGATTAGCAGTAATGCAGGAAAAGAGAAAAGCATAAAATCGTCACTTTTGAGAAGCTGGAAATACATTTTTGCCTCCAAAGAAATGACTTAAATGATTATTATCAAAATAGCTGCCACGTTATTTGTTGATTGTCTAAACTATTGACGAATTGTTGAAGTTCAAGTGCGATCATCCACAAAACACATTCAGATTCACCTTCATTGTCCAAGTATAATAAACAGATTTTGACTCCGGTTTTTCGATGCTCTCAAACCTTAATCTACACAGAAATAGACACAAGAACAGCAAAGCTGGACAAGGTAAACATAAACATTTGACTACTATGTACAGATTCAGATCAGTTTATCATTAAAGCCAGGATTCAGCAGCGTACACAATGCATAACAAGTGTGTTAGCTAGAATAAAATAATAAACAAAATCTCAATTCTCTGATAAATGGAACACAGTTATAAAAACTGAGCAGCGTGTTAAAGAGTAGTGCATCCGTAGCTGCATGCAATCGCAAAAGTGCAAAGAACAAACTTTTTTTGGGGGGGGGGGGGCATTTTGGGCCTTTATTTATAGGACAGCTGAAAACATTTAAGGGGAGAGAGAGGGGGAGAATGACATGCGTCGAGGAGTGAACCTCTATATATGGGCGCGCTCTCTACCAGGTGAGCTACCCCGGCGCTGGCAGAGAACAGCCTGAAGTCTGTGAGTTCCTGTGAGCCTGGCAGCCTCTGAAAGAAGCTACACTTTAGCCTTTTTGTTCTGGCTTTGAGGCTGTGCCAGAGATTCAATTCAATTTCACTTTATTGTCCCCTTGGGGAAACTTTTTTTTGGACTCTGGCGCTGACGACGTTAGCTGCTCTTACAGCAATTAAAATAAATAAATAGAAACAATAAGAGAGAGAGAGAGAGAGATTAATAAATGGGAACAGTGAAAACGGAGTCGATAAATAGAGAAGCATACAAGAAGAAGCATTCAATCGGATGTAAACACACACACACACACACACACACACACACACACACACACACACACACATATATATATATATATATATATATATATATATATATATATATATATATATATAATCCATATGATTTTTCTGTGTCTAATTCTAAACTCCATTTAAAACATTGTTCAAAAAAAGAAATTTGTGTACGTACGTATTTAGTTTTACTACTGCTACTACCAGGGCTGCAACTAACAATTATTTTCATTGCCAATTAATCTGTCGATTATTTTCTCCAATAATGGAGGAGTTGTTTGCTCTATAAAATGTCAGGAAATGGGGGAAACGTGGATCAGTGTTTCCCAAAAGCCCAAGATTGTGTTAGTATTTATTATAAGGATCCCCATTAGCTGACGCCTAGACGACCAGCTAGTCTTCCTGGGGTCCAACACTACATTTAATCAGACAATATTGAAACATTTCATAACGTATACAGAAAAGAATATAGGAAAGATGACGTCCCCAAATGTCTTTTTGTCCACAACTCAAAGATATTCAGTTTACTGTCACAGAGGAGAGAAGACGCTAGAACAATATTCACATTTAACGAGCTGGAATCAGAGAAAAATGAATTGAATCAATTAATCGATTGCAGATTAATTTAATAGTTGCCAACTAATCGATTCGTAGTTTTTGTATGTAAATGATCTTTTTTTCTTTTCTAAGTGTGTCTGAGTTTAACATGTTTTGTCTTCTTTATTGCAGAGGAACTTGAGTGCAAATCTGTTTTCCTGAAGCCTTCTGTGTACCCCTTCTCCTCGCTGGGCTCTCAGTGTTTACCCTCCGAGGCGTCCACTGTCCCACCAAACCTCCCCGACCTTAACTCGCTTCATTATGGTTCTGCCACCAGCTGTCCCGATCGCTCCGGCAGTCCAAACCGCGGCGCAGATGACCGAGAGGTCAAAGGTCAGCCTCTCACGGGAGTGGACCTTCTCTCCTCTGTGGATCGCCGGCCGGCTCAAAGCTCCGCCCCTCCCTGCCCCGACCGAGCTCTGAAGCCGGTGTGCGACCTCGTGAACGACACGAGCTCGGCCATCCTGGTCAGGGCCAACAGCCACGATGCTTTCAGCGAGATGGATGTGGTGGAGAAGCAAATGGAGGAGGAAGTGGAGGAGGCGGAAGAGGAGGAGAAGGAGAAGGTGAAGGAGAAGGAGATGCTGCTCGTGGACTTTGACAGCCCTGTGATCACCGTACACGGAGAGGAGCTAGGACGGCCGAGCCAAAGCTCTGGCTGCGGAGCCGCCAAGCAAGAACAGGCCTCTGCGGGGAAAGACGAGCTGCTGGGTTTAGATTCCCACGAGCGGAGCGGCGAATACTCTGCGTCGCTCAGTCTGCTGGACGTCATTCTTTCCGCTGCGGTGGAGAGGAGCTGTGAGTCCGCGGATGATTCGCAGCCCCCGAGCACCGCTGAGTCAGTGGAGAAAGAGGAGAGGGACGGTGAGGAGGCGGTTTGCACAAACCAAGTGCTGGGTAACTCTTTAGACCACTGTGAAGGGGCCACTCTGCCAGCAGATGGCATTAAAGAAACAACAACAATAACCTCAGAGAATAGAGCGGACGAGCCGCAAGAAGCCTCTGATCAACGTGAGGCAGAGTCTCCCGTTGGTTTAAAGTCGGGGGCTTCAGAGTGCGAACCGGTGGGCTTATCGTGCCTGCCAATAGCTGTTTCCATGTGCGGGGCGCTGGTGAACACGGAGACGATAGAGGATGAGTCGGGGCAAGCTCCAGAGCAGTGCGATGAGGCAGCGGATGTCTCTGAGAGCACGGAGGCAGACTCCCTGTCAGCCGCGGAAGCCAGGGAGGACAGGTCCTGTTTAGAGGAATGCCTTGACCCGTCAGTGTCTGCATCTCAGCAGGTTGCAGAGGGCAGGGTGTCCCCAGAGGGGCAGCATCTCGCTCTCGAACCCGCTGCCCCTGCCGTCCCCGCTGCAGACCTCGCCTCCTGCGAACGCTCGGAGCCCAGCCCAGTCGACCCGCCCGAGTTTGGCTTTGAATATCTGCCTGAGAGCGACCAGGCCGAGCTGCTGGTCACAGACGAGGAGTTGGACGCGTTCCTGCAGGCGCACACGGAAGCAGAGCAAGGTAGGGGGGTCTCTTATTGCAGCGGCTCCCGAGATTTCACCCAACCGGAGAGTCTCTCGGAGTCAAACGGAGATCTGGAGGGCAGGCTTGTGGGAGAAGAGCTGAGGAGCTGCGGTCGAGGTAGACGGGAGGATCTAGAGGGTCTGGCTTCTCCAGAAAGCGACGGAACAATGTGTGTGTCCGTAGAGGGAAGTTTTAACCCCGGTGCTCCGTCACAGGACTCTTGCAGACCTCCTTGCCAAGAAGAGCCAGAACTCTCCTCTGGGGTAAGCCATTCTTTGACCAGCAACACTTTCCAGTCCCAGCACAGCAGTAGCCCCGATCAGCCGCCCTCGTATGGAGGCGCAAGACCCAAACAGCTACACTGCCACATTGCCAGATCTCCGCCAGCAGGGGAAGACGGAGAGGAGCAGGCTCAGACGCTCGGCACAGCTGAGAATGACGAAGAAAGTTCACCCACAAGTCTTACAGAGGAGCATTCCAACCTTAGGGATTTGAGCCCTATGTACGCCTCTCAGGAGCATCAGGATTACAGCCCGGGCTATGATGAACTCTCAGAGCCCCCGCCTTACCCCGGGGACTCACCCACAGATGGTGCCCGGTCTGTGAACTGGAAGAGAGAGGGAGCGGAGGAGCTGGGGAGCAGACAGCCTGCCTGGGTACCAGACTCCGAAGCTCCCAACTGTATGAACTGCTACCAGAGGTTCACTTTCACCAAGAGGAGGCATCACTGTCGAGCCTGCGGGAAGGTATGTTAGTCACACACTTCACTGTGTTCATTATATTTATAACAAGCATTATTTAAAGGACAAATCCGGAGCAAAATGAACCGAGGGGTTAATAACACGTGTACCGAGTCGACCGTTCTTTGGGATATGTTTTCATGCTAATCGAATGTGACCAGTTTTAGCGCAAACCGCTAATTAGCTTATAACGCTAGTCGTCGGGGCACTGTTACAGTAAAAAGAAATCTCTATTTCTACACCACTAACAAGGCTCAAAATAGCACCACCCTTCCACGGTAGCATAATGAGGGTCCCTACATGTAAACAGAAGCATTGAGTACTTTGTAAGTGTACAGACAGTTTATTTAAAAAGATAGTTTAGAAAGACTGTACCGTTCACGTTTACAGACGGGCGCCATCTTGGGAAAACAGTCACGACCAGACGAACGCCGTGCTTGAGCTATGTTACTGGTTACACACGACTCGGTACACGTGTTATTAACCCCTAGGTTCATTTTGCGCCGGATTTGTCCTTTAAATGCTGTACTGTTATATAACGACCCTTCTGGCCAGCTCTAAAATCATCGGTCATATAATTTCTTAATTAAGCAATGAATTGTTTGGTTTGAAATATGTAAAAACTAGGGCCGTCAATCCACTAACATTTTTAATTGCGATTACTCGCATTGGTGTCCTAGTTAACTCACGATTAATCTCTAATTATTGGCACTTTTTATTGTTTTTTAAAGGGGATATTTTGTTTTGTTTTTAATGCTCATGTGGTATTTGAGACGGACGTACTCCGGTGGTAACTCAGTTCACGTCGACAGTTTATGCAAATAACTTTGAAAGGGCTTTGAAACTCTGCCATTCAAAAGAGTATCCATTTCTGCTTAAAGATGCTTAAGATGCTTAAGACTCACAAAACTACATTTCTGTCATATTTGCTGAAACTGACCCTATGTTCCAGTAGAACTACATGAAGCAGGTCATTAAAAATAAATCCAGCTCCTCTGGCTCCACCTACAGCCTGTAGTGAGATTTGAAAAAATCCACCGCTCCCTGTTCAGATGCACCAATCAGGGCCAGGGGGGGTGTCTAACTGTTCAGATGCACCAATCAGGGCCAGGGGGCGGTGTCTAACTGTTCAGATGCACCAATCAGGGCCGGGGGGAGGGGGGTGTCTAACTGCGTGTCAGTCACTGCTCATGCACACGCATTCATTCTCCCTTGTGGGGGGAGGGGCTTAGGAGACCGTTTTGGGCTTTAGCAGAAAGGGGGGAGGGACTGAGAAGTTGTTGATGTTCAAATCTTTTGGCTAAGTCCTGGATCTTCCCAATCCTACCTACAGCACCTTTTTAAGGTGGTTTGTTTATGCTAGCCATCCACTCCCGTTCCACCGTCTCGTCTCCACCACTGGCCCACCCCCCCCCGTTACCGCCGTCCCCCCACCCCTACTGACCGCCTGCGCTGCTGCTTAACCGAGGAACAGTGGACTGCATGCATTGGAATAAATTGCAATAGAAATACATTTTAATATATTAATAATTCGCTAAGAGGGTCTGAAAAGTTGCTAAATCTAATTTGGCAACACTGTCCACAACGTTACTGCTGCAGCTTCCTGATTTCCCAAACTACGGAGGGAAATCACAGAACGTACGTGCGTTAATAGCAAAAAAACGAGTGTCATTACTTTGTATTAACTCGTTATTATCATTTTGACAGCCCTAGTAAAAAGTTGACAAATTTAACAATTAAAAAAACTATCTCAAAGCCAAGGTGACATCTCACAAAATCCAAATATGTTCAGTTTATTCTCCATCCTCCAGCTCTGGCCATCTGGATTTCAGCGCGACTAGCTTTCTTTGTTTTCTTCATTGCAGTAAGACTAACCTTTTCTCCAGTCCCTCACAAGTTTCTCTCTCACTCCAAACTCTCGTTCTGCTGCTCGATGACCGTTTTCGGCTGCGTGTTTTACTACCTGCAGTCTCCTGCAGCTTCTTTTCTTTCTCAGTTGTCTTTAGGAGCAGCATATAGTCGTCACAAGCCTAGAGCGCCTCTCGCGGCTGTAGACGGTAATGTTTTCAGCATGAAATAACATTTAAAAACATGTTCAATTATATATATTTTGATATATAAGTTGCACCTGACTATAAGTCGCAGAACCAGCCAAAGTATGAAAAAAAAGTGCGACTTATTGTCCGGAAAATACGGTAATTGATTAACTCAGTTAGTCGTTGCTCCAAAAATACAAGCAGCAAAAATTAAATGCTTCAAAGCTAATTTGATTACACAAAATGAAGATCACAATATCCTAGTCTTGTTTTGTCTGGAGAAAAAAAACAACAGACCACAACGTGTTCAGTTTACAGTCATGTGAGATGAAGAAAAAGCAGAGACATTTTAGAGCCTTGAACCAGCAAATATTTGGCTTTTTTTTTTTCTTGAAAGATTATTCAAAGGATTGTCAAAATCGTTTGCAATTACTTTTCTGTCGATCGACTACTTGACTGATCGTTGCAGCTAAAGACGAAAGGTTGGGCGGCGTTATAGTGCAGCCATTTTTGTTGTTGTGCGAGGCTTCGTTTTGTTCTCGCAGCATATAGATCAGCTGGTTGAATTTATCGTAAATCAAGTGAAAATTGTTAGCATCATACTTGTTTTGCACTACAGTCCCACTGAGTTACGGGACAATGAAGAAGTAGCGTTCAGTACGTGACGTGAAAAACGCCTCACTTTTAGTGAGGGATGTAAAGAAACGCTTAACTCACGATTCAGTATGATTCATGATTTTAAAGAGCTCATATTATGCTTTTTGGCTTTTCCCCTTTCCTTTGTTGTGTTATATATCTTTTTTGTGCACGTTATAGGTTTACAGAGTGAAAAAGCCCAAAGTCCCCCCCAAAGGGACTTACCATCTCCAACAGAAAACACTGTTCTTTGTAACACACGTTATAATGCTCGCCTAGCTGCTAGCATGGCACGCCCTCATACTCTGCTTCTGACTGGTTAGTAGTCCTTACCTAGGTACTGTCAGGGCACGCCCTCATACTCTGCTTCTGACTGGCTAGTAGTCCTTACCTAGGTACTGTCAGGGCACGCCCTCATACTCTGCTTCTGACTGGCTAGTAGTCCTTACCTAGGTACTGTCAGGGCACGCCCTCATACTCTGCTTCTGACTGGTTAGTAGTCCTTACCTAGGTACTGTCAGGACACACCCTCATACTCTGCTTCTGACTGGCTAGTAGTCCTTACCTAGCTACTGTGTATGTGCGACTCCCAACAAAGATGGAACAGCAGTGAGAGGTCTTCACTCTGTAGCTAAAACAGAGAGCTCAACACACAGGGTGAAAAGAGGAGCTGCAGCAATGTGCAGTTCAACAAAAATATGGTGTTTTTTGAAAATTAAACCATGTAAACCTATTCTGGTACAACCTCTAAATACAATTATGAACCTGAAAATTAGCATAATATGAGCACTTTAAGTACAGTTTTAAAGGTTAGTTTTTGCTGGCTTTTCCTTTTTATTTGATAGTGACAGTGGATAGACAGGAAAGGTGGGAGAGAGATGGGGGAAGATTCGCAGCAGGGGGCCGCAGGTCAGACTCGAACCCGCGCCGCTGCAAAGGACTCAGCCTACATGGGGCGCTCGCTCTTACAGGTAGAGACAGACTGAACTGCAGACAAATGACGGGGAAATATTCCTTTATTTATACAAACGTGCAAAACAACAGATGTGTCGTCTTATCAAAAGTGCAACTGGAACTGTATTTTATCTTACTTAACCAAAATGAAATAAAAACATTTATAATTAGATTTTTGAAACAAATCCCACATCGAAATAACTAAAATAGAAACAAAATCTCTTCAAATAAATACACTAAGAAGACGTAGTGACGTCTGAAGTGAAATGTGAAGTAGGGTACGCCCTAGGATGTTTAGAAATGCATCACAATTAATTTCTTATCTCAACCATTTGTAATCTTCACACATTTATATTGACTTTTATTTGATTCACGATGCATCGTTACATCCTTTCTTTTAGCAAATATTCTTGGGGCCAGTTGTAATTTTCATAGTTAAATTGCCAAGAGAACCGTAGTTTATCTGCATCATTAACAGTGCTCAGTACTCTTATGAATGTTTCATATTTAATGTAAATATTCTGGGTTAAGCTGAATGTATCAAAAGATTAGGTCCAATCAACCTTAAATACGTGAAAGTGAAAGTTCTAATGTAGCGTGTTTCAGAAATAGTTCAATGAAACGGATTAAGTCCCAGGTCCAAATATAGCATGGTGGATTCACGGGATGCAGAGAGCATGAGTCAGCAGTTCTTTGTTCAGCTTCTCTATAGATCTCTACTGAGCTGCGTGTCCTAAAGATGGAGCTCAGTGTGTTAAGGCCCAGTGATTAAAACAGCTTTAGAGAGAACCGTTTGTTATTGTTCACAGCACGAGTAATTCTACTTAAGGGACTACACAGGCACACATGCTCGGATGAACCGTGAATTTTTGTGTCTTCTCTGTGGCATATCTCTCTCTGGTCATTCTCTTCTCCGTGGCAGGTGTACTGTGCGGTGTGCTGCAACAGGAAGTGTAAGCTGAAGTGCCTGGAGAAAGAGGCCCGTGTGTGTGTCGTCTGCTTTGATACCATACACAGAGGTAAGGCCCCAGTTTGGTCTGATCCCAGATTCACTTCCACATCTTTCTTACAAACGCTTAAGCAAAGACTAGTTCCTAAATATATTTCCTTTCTTCCTACTTCCTCTATTTCCTAAATGGACATATTTTTTTTTAACTCTGTAGGTAGTGTGATTGTCAACAGAAGTGCGGAGTCATTCAGGAGTTTGATGGCTAAAAATGATGTCCAGAAACAACAGAGATGATTTCTTTTCTTTCTGCCTGTTCAGTGAATTATTGACAAACCTCTAATATGGGATACAGCTGATGTGTACTCTCAAATTGTGTGTGTGTGTGTGTGCCTCTCTCCTGGAGGACAATAGCATTAGAACGAAGGCTGGCTTTTGGAGGGCCTTTCAGGGCTCGACTTTTAGGGACGTCCCCAGCTAGCAGGGCAATTCCTAGCTTTTGGGCGGCTCTATGCAAAAACATGTTGTGTTTAGAAGGCGCTTGATGGTGTTTTAAGCCCCCAACGTCGACTTCAAGGCACCTAACCTTAACCCTAACCATTGCCTAATCCTAGTGCCTTCCAGGCAGCGCTGCTTTGGCAGCTTAAAACACCAAACACCTTGGGACGGCACTGTTGCTGCCAGCTTGGCCTCTGTTTGTGGTGTGACTTATGCACCTCTAGTCTCTAATATTCAGATAAATAAAAAGGTTGATGATTGATCATCTAAGCATTTGTACGATGTTTTATCTTGAATGTTTTTTAACTAATGATAATTAGATTTTGAATTACATTACGTGTCATTTAGCTGACACTTTTATCCAAAGTGACTTACAATTAAGTGCGTTCAACCTTGAAGGTGCAAACTCCAGACACCAAGTAGTAAGTACAAGTACATTAGCTCTAAATAGGTAATACTACAAAGAGCCATATGAAAGTGCAGCATCAAGCATTTTTTCCTTCTTTATCCGAGGTGCAGTCGGAAGAGATGTGTTTTTAGCCTTCTGCTGAAGATGCGTAGGCTTTCGACCGTCCTGATGTCAGTAGGGAGCTCATTCCACCATTTAGGAGCCAGGACAGCAAACAGTCGGGATTTCTTTGAGTGATTAGTTCTCCCTCGCTGTGAGGGGGCAGCAAGCAGGTTGGCTGATGCAGAGCGTAGTGGGCGGGTTGGGGTATAGGGTTGGACCATGTCCTGGATGTATGCTGGGGCTGATCCGTTCGTGGCCCTGTATGCAAGTACTAGTGTACTGCATGAGAGTACTAGTGTCTTGAAGCGGATGCGGGCAGCAACTGGTAACCAGTGAAGAGAGCGGAGGAGCGGTGTAGTGTGAGAGAACTTGGGGAGGTTGAAGACAAGTCGAGTTGCTGCGTTCTGAATGAGCTGCAGGGGCCGGATGGCACATGCAGGCAGGCCAATCAGGAGGGAGTTGCAGTAGTCTAGACGTGAGATGACCAGAGCCTGAACCAGAACCTGAGCCGCCTTCTGTGTTAGAAGGGGACGTATCCTTCTGATGTTATGCAGCATGTATCTACAGGATCGGGTAGTTGCAGCGATGTTGGCAGTGAAGGAGAGTTGGTCATCAAGTGTCACACCCAGGTTTCTAGCAGTCTGGGTGGGGGCTACCACAGAGTTATCAATTGTTATAGTCAGGTCTTGGGTAGGAGAGCCTTTCACTGGAAGGAAAAGGAGCTCAGTCTTGTCAAGGTTGAGTTTCAGATGGTGTGTGTGTGGACATCCAAGAAGAAATGTCAGTCAGACAGGCCGAGATACGTGCTGCTACCTGAGAATTGATTTTAAATTGACAAAATAATTGTGATTATGATATTTCTCCCTAATCGAGCAGTAAGAGGGTGAATGTAAGGGTGAATTTTCATCCCCTCACAGGAACAGTCTAAACCTGCGAGTCATCTTGAAATGGACTGAATTCACAAGTTGTCATTAAAACTTAATAACATCCCAGTAACATTTTCATTATGCAGCTGATGAATATTTAAGGCACGGAACACAAAAAATGTCCCGTACGAAGTGGCTCAGGGACTTTCTTTCACTTCTGTCTGAACATCTATCGAACATTTCTATACGGCCATGTCTTTTTATGAACATTAACTTCACATTGGGTAACAACAAAGATTAAGAATCTGATTGTTTCTGCTTCAGTTGTTTACTTGTCTGCTTTGATCATAAAATGTGTGTTTAAGAGAGGCACCTTGGACTGCAGCATGGACATGGAGGGAGGGGGGGAGAGAGAGAGAGAGTGAGAGAGAGAGAGAGGATGGATAGGGCAGGAGAGAGGGAGGAGAGTTATAGCAGGACACTGGCATTTGTCCTTGTGTGTGTGTGTGGTCTATATTAAGAAGAAAGAGGTGATCCACTTTTCGTGGAGGCTCGTGTGGTGTGACGCGATCCCTCTCTCCTCTCCGTCACCTCTCTCCTTCCCTCCCTCTGCTCTCGATCTCTCAGAACAGTGTGGTGAGCTGCATGTGATGCTTACCGCACACACATCCGCCTAAAGCTAACAGGCTATTTTGGCTAACAACAGACGTAGACTCACAGGAAATAAGCGAGGTGCTGTGATGGGAGTGTCTAAAGTCAGCCTTAGGAATAGACTCGCAGTGATTTGGACTGGTTGAGTTTTAGCAGAAGGGATGATGATGATGATGAGGTAAGATAAGATGCATCCGACTTCTGTTGTTTACTGCCTCTGTTTTGTTGGTTTGTTTTAGTGTTTAAAATCCGTGCAGAGGAATATTTATGTTGGCACTAAACTTAAAATGGGGTCACGAAGGGATTTCTTACTTGTACTTGAAGTAATTTACTTTTTTTTTTGTGCCTTGTCATGCTTTCTTTGCAAAACAAGATGAAACAACTCTCCTCGTAGGGATGACGCTATGGGACTGACGAGACACCTTTTTATTCCATTAACAAGGGTCTGAATTATTGTAATGTCTTTACTGCGTGCTTCGTCCCAATGTGTGCGTGTCTCCGTGCTTTTGTGAGCCCCGCTGTAGTTGTTGTCAGTATACAACGGCTTGATAAAGATCTATGGTGCCTAATCAATAAAATGTAGACGAGTGCTGCATCGGCGTTTTCTGAGGGGAGCGCAATTGAATGGCATTGAGAGAAAGCCGCTCAGTCATAGCCAGCTTTTCTGGAAGCAACAACTCATGTCTGTCCTGTTTGCAAAAACCTTCATTCATCTGCACTAAATAATAGTGCCATTGACTGCACTTACATACACTTTAATATTCTACTATTATTATTTGATATGAGTCATGTAAACAGATATTCCGAGTTAGGCCTTATTCCAAATGTAGCAAGACATCTGGGATATGCCGATGTTATTTAGGTTTTGTATGTATACAGCGCTACAAATATCTTGGAACGATCATTGACAGCAAACTGACTTTTGAGGAAAACTGTGACGCTGTGTATGAAAAGGGAAACCAGCGATTGTTTTGCCTGAGAAAACTGTTCCCCCTCCACATTGACAGAACCTTGATGACCCTATTATATCATGCTTTTATTAAAAAAATAGGAACCGTCTAAATCAAATTGTGAAGTGGTCCATTAAGCTGATGGGAAAGCCATAGCTTAACCCATAATCCCTGTATACTCTAAACAGTTACAAAGGATAGCTGGAACTATTTTTGAAAGACCACTTTCACCCTTTACAAAGTGAATTTCAGCTCCTACCGTCGGTACACAGGTATAGTAAGTACCTTCCTGTAAAACTAAGCGATACAGAAACAGCTTTGTCCCCGTGGCTATACGTATATTCAGTAAGTAGTAGCAATACAGGTCTGCAGCCTTATTAGTTTATTTGGTCTGCAGAATTATTTATTTATTGTATTTTATTAGTAATGAGCAATGTTGTCTCTTTGTCACGTTACATCCTACAGTCTGCTGCTGATTGTCTGTCTGTCTGTCTGTCTGTCTGTCTGTGAGAGAGAAATGAGGCTGACCCACTAAACACACAGCCTGGAAATCCAGACCCAAATCCGAAAGATTAAGGGTCTGCAATGAGTAAGGAAAATGGCACAACTCGGGGGGGCGGCACCAAGCATGCATTTGAAAATCTCACTGCACGCAATTGGATAACACCACGACCAATCACAACAATACACGGGGTGACGGTCGGCAAAACAGCAAAAACGTCCTTCTTGCAAAGGAACGATTCGAGCGCCGTCTTCTGTTCCTCTTTCAGATAAAAAGACAAGTCTAACTCGTTCATTGTAGCGGCCAAAGCCGTTTCAAACAACTGGTGTTCATCCATAGCCATCTTGCAATGTTTACTAATGACTTTGACGTCGCAGCGCTGTCGCCATCCGTTTAGTCTGCCTCTGGCCCGCCTATATCAGATACACCGATGTGATTGGTGCAGCTCGGCTACCAGGGCATAGTTAATGAGCATCATTACTGAATGCCAGAGTGACTCGCTGAGCTAATTCAAATTGTGGTCTCGCGAGGACTCTGGTTTTCCAGGGTACTCAACACCCACTGTAAACCAAATCTACCTTCGGGTATTAATAAAATGACCTTGACCTTGATGTATACAGCGCATTCAGAATCTGCGTGTCATTGGGGGTTTTTTTTAACCGCAGTTTGCGACACGCAGCCTCTTGCCTGTTTACAGTCAGCTCTGTGCGTTGTACACAAACCAACCAGCCAAGAGTTTGCAGAGCTGGGGTAGAGATGCACGCCCAGAAGAAAAGCCCACATTCCTGGTAGGAAGGAGACACACAGCTACTTTTAAACATTATGAAAGACTTGGATATCAACAGGTTTTTTTTTTGGGATATGCACAAACATCGCAACGTTGTTCGCACGGTCCAACAAGTCCGCCACCGATGGAAAACTTGACAACAAATCCTTCTTTGTAAACTGCATCTAAATTGAAAAATGTGTGGAATATTCACTTTAATTAGCCATGTTAACAGCTTAGTAGGAATATTGTCTTTTTTCGGATTATTTTGTGCATGTAAACAGTCATTCAAATGTTAAATGTGTCTGATTTTATCTGAGATAATTGTAAAAAAAAAAAAACTCAAATGAAACTTTCAAGTCTTTTTATTGAAAACAGTAAGTAAAGGGCTTCCCTCTCTTGCTTTTTTCATGCAAAATGACTTATTTTCAAGAAACCTCTGAGCAGTAAACACATTTAAAGTGTTGCTTTGCATGATTCTTTGTGGAGAAACTTAGGTCTGTCGATTAAATCAACTAATCGATTAGTATCAAAATCGTGTGTGTTCGTCGACTAACAATTTCTTTAATAGAGGACAGCTGTAGAAATGTAGCTACAGGGATGTACTGCAGTATATTGTGTTGCACATAAGCAGTTCCCAAACACAAATGAGTCATTACAGTGATCACAAATCGCTGTCACTGCCTTGTGGTCATTGCAACGTGACTGTTGGACTGCGTTCAGCCTTTCCACTAGCACTGCACAGTCGTACTCATGCTCCAGTTCCACTTCTCACTTATCTGATTTTGATATCTGAGCACAAAAAGAATCCTCCTCCTCATCGGTTGGTTCAGGTACACCTTCATCTTTAGAGTTGTATCAGAATTCTCCAATATCAGAAATGTTATCCTTGTGTCAGCGTTAATTTGAAGTATCAGTGACACAAAGTGAGTCCCAACAGGAAAACACAACATTACTAGCCTGGATGCCAGCCGAACTTAGCCCCGCCCACAACATTCGAGGTCGGGAAGTTCGGTCTGGACTTGATCAGTTGAGGAGCAATGATGCTCGAACAAGAGCTGTTCGGACCAATCGAATTGTGAGGGCGGGCTTTGTACGATGATGGACAGATACAGTAACGTCTCTCACACACACACACACACACACACACACACACACACACACACACAGCTGATGGTGTCGCTGCGACTCAGCTGTTCAAGTCACAGAGGCTGGTTTTAGAACGTAAGAGACTTCACCTGTTTCAACGGCCAATAGAGAAGTCAGCTGGTAAAGTCAGTTAAAAACTATAGAAATGAAATTATCAATAATCCATTTTATTTCTACGTTACAAACAGCCTTACGAAATGGTAGAGTTTTAGACGGCGTGGAGCCTCAACAACGGCCCGAAAGCACGTAGCGTTATATGGTGGAGCGAGCAAGAATGACTCTATGACATGTTTGTCCTTGTAGCCCAGGCCCTGGAGCGGATGATGAGTCCTGCGGGTCCCAGTCCGAACCCCAACGTCCCGTCTGAGTACTGCAGCACCATCCCCCCTCTGCAGCAGGCTCGAGCCGCCGGCACTCTTAACTCCCCTCCACCGACCGTCATGGTGCCTGTGTCCGTTCTCAAACACCCAAACAACGACAGTAGGATTTCTCTTTTTAAATACTTTTTTACTTTTACTGTTTTGTTTTCTTGAACTGTACCCTCAAAAAGACTTTCCGTTGTCGGTGTGTCATCAGGTTGTCCTCGTGAACATAAGCGCGTGTGGTTCGCTGACGGCATCTTGCCCAACGGCGAGGTCGCAGACACAACCAAGCTGTCGGTGACGAGCCGCCGGAGCTCCCAGGAGTTCAGTGCCGTCTCTCCAGACCAAACGACGGTAAGACACGGACCCATCATCCACACAGCCGCGCTACAGGGAAACACTGGATTCTTAGTTTAAGGACTTTTAGTTTTTAATCTCCTTTTTTAAGATTATTTTTTGGGCATTTTAGGCCTTTATTTGATAGGACAGCTTAGACATGAAAGGGGAGAGAGAGGGGGAATGACATGCAGCAAAGGGCCGCAGGTCAAAATTGAACCTGCAGCCCCTGAGGTGAGGACTGAGCCTCTGTATACGGGGCGAGCGCTTTACCAGGTGAGCTACCCAGGCGCCCCTTTTAGCTCCTTTTTTATCTTGTTTTGAGAAAAAATGGTTCTTCCCCTGGTGGTTAATAGGCTGTTTGTTTGTTTTACTGAGCTTAGATTATAAATATTTAAATTAGGGCTGCCCGATATGAGAAAAATATGCGATAACGTTGTTGAATATGGCGATAACGATATTACTTGCTATGAATAAACAGATATTAAAGTGTACTCAATTCTGCTGCTTTCAGTATTCTGCTAAAATACAACAAACTGCTTGTTGAATTTAAAACAATCGAAAGGAAATCATTTCCAACCTTCTTTTATTGAACAAATTGAACATTGAATTGAATATAAAAGGCAACACTAAAAAGAAAGTGACAGTTACATTTTAAAGTGCAGTTTTCAACTGATATACAGATTCGGAGTGTATTTTACGATGTGTTGCAGCCGATGTGTATATTGCGCCAGTTGAGAGCCCTAATTCCAGTATAATGGGACCACAGTGACTGACCCCCTCCTCTTTCAGCCTGGGTCAGAGGTTGGAGTCGGCGGCTGCTCGGCCCCCGAAGCTTCTGTGGCCGCGGAGGTGGTCCGACCTCCGGTGTCCGGACCCTGGGACTATGCCCTGCTCTCTGGAATCGGTACTTCTGTGAAGAGGGTTCCCAGTCTGCTGCCAGATAACGACGATGAGCTCCCTCCTCTGCTTATCACCACTGGAGAGGAGGAAGCGGGAGGTTTGTGTTTTTATTTTA
>NC_135870.1:3965094-3985094 GCF_031162955.1 Sander vitreus | reverse complement strand
ACACACACACACACACACACACACAGAGACACACACACACACACACAGAGACACACACACACACACAGAGACACACAGTGAGACACACACAGACACACAGTGAGACACACACACACACACACACACACAGAGACACACAGTGAGACACACACACTCTGCCTTTTATAAAAACAAAGACTACAGAGTCATGATCTTCTGTTACAGGGAAGTTTGTGGAGGAGCTGGATAATGTGACATTCACGAGCAGTTTTCTGGGCAGTAAGGACCACGCTGGGATGCTCTTCTTCTCTCCCACCTGTCAGCCTCTAGATGGCCTCACGCTCCCACCTCAGCCTTTCATGTTTGGTTTGCTCGTCCAGAAGCTGGAGGTGCCCTGGGCCAAAGTCTTTCCACTCCGACTGCTTCTACGGCTTGGAGCCGAATACAGCGGTGTGGAGCTTTCTCTACTTCACTGTTGTCTTTGTCTTTAAACAAAAGACCGGTATAGTTTAACTCTCTGAGGAGAAAAGACACACTGGCGAGTCCAAGCGATGTTTGAAAACACTCCTACTCAAAAAGCAATACACCATTTTATTTTAGACATTTATATACTATTTTATTCATATATTACGCTACTTTTGTGAACCCAAGACTTTTGTAAACTCATTTCAAGCACCAAAAACAATTGAGTGTAGGTATGTTTTCACAAGAGATTTGAGAAATTTCAAAAAGCGAACATCATATTTCAGCTTTAGGGCCAAATGATCTCACCATACATTGCTCTGGTACACATTTGGGCATCACTTTACAGAAAGCTGAGTTTGTTCTGAACATTTTGAAATGAAACACATGGTCTAGCCCCAGCATACATCAGTGAACTTTCCATCTGAATACAATCTCCGATTGTACAACAAAACTCTGCCAACAGTCCCCCGATGTAGATATTACTAGATCATACTATTATTATAGTATTATTTATGTAGTGATAATGAACTAAATATCTTTTCTTTTTCAGTGTATCCCACTACATTGACAAGTGTCCGTTTTCGGGACTCTGTGTATCGGGAGACGGGACACACCATAATGAATTTACTGGCTGTAAGCTAAAGCTGTGTGTGCTTTAGCTGTACTAAAGCACAAGCAAACCAATGGCAGATGCACATGGTTGGCCTTGAAAATATATATTTTTAAATGCTTTGCAGACATAGTTCAGTGGCCCTAAACTGTTTTTTATCCACAGGACCTGAGGAACTACCAGTACAGTCTGTCAATTGTGGAGGGTCTGAGGATCCACATGGAGATGGGTCACAGCTACATCGACATCCCTAAATGTAGCTTCAATGAGGTGAGAGAGCTGTAAAGGAATACATGGACATTTAAGGACATTTAGCTAATACATCCTTTTACTTAACGCTATAGTGCGTAGTTTCTGTCTCCCCCATGAGGAATTCTAAGTAATGACGACAACACTGTCGCCGCTTCCACATGCCTTCAGTGATCGCCCACGCCCTCCGCCACGTAGTTGCTAGTAGCCACGGAGGATTAAAAAAAAACATGATGGACTCTTCAGAAGAGGTCATTATCTTCACTCGAGTTTCTGCGCGGGAAAGTCGCCGGACGCCACAATCTTCTGAACATAGTCACACTGAGAAATCCAGAGAGAGATGTGTGGAGCTGATAGTCTTAATTAGCTTTGTAGCAACTCATTTAGCAATGGCTTGAATGTAACAGACGTTCATTAATATCAAAAAGTTACGCGCTAAACATTTACTTAAAGGTGCTGTAGGTAGGATTGTGAAGATCCAGGACTTAGCCAAAGAATTTGAACATCAACAACTTCTCAGTCCCTCCCCCCTTTCTGCTAAAGCCCAAAACTGTCTCCTAAGCCCCTCCCCCCACAAGGGAGCATGAATGCGTGTGCATGAGCAGTGATTGACACACAGTTAGACACCCCCCCCCCCCCCCCGGCTCTGATTGGTGCATCTGAACAGGGAGCGGTGGATTTTTGCAAATCTCACTACAGTAGAGATAGGTGGAGCCAGAGGAGCTGGATTTATTTTTTTTAATGACCTGCTTCATGTAGTTCTACTGGAACATAGGGTCAGTTTCAGCAAATGACAGTCAGTTAGTTAGTTAGTTAGTTTTGTAAGTCTTACTTACTGCATCTTTAAGTAAGGTTTTGAATGCAGGACTTTTACTTTCGTAAAGGTTCTGAATACTTCTTCCACCGCTGCCAAAAATCAAGTTTCTCTCAAGATTGTCAACTTTGGTCTGTAAAGCCCAGTTCAGACCAAAGATTTGTGAAGAGACGAGTTGAAACTTGCAGCTACTTGCAACGCGCCGGTCTGCAACGTTCTAAAACCTGCCAGTTCACACCAACGTGACGAGACGATGCATCATCTTCATAGCAACGACTCTTACTTCCGTTCTAACTTCTGACTTTTCAGGCTTTTTTTTGTAGCTGTAGATGCTTGCTACAGTTGCATTTCTAGTAGTGATGAATCGGCGAAAACACGTTTTCTTTCTCCGATTCTCTGCTTTGTTCTAACGCTGCTGGGCGTTCTCTCTCTCTTCAGTCACTCTCTAGCTCGCTCCACCACATACCGTGCTCTTGGGCACTCGTTGAGCCTCCGTCTAAAATGCTGCCACTTCCACCAGCTGACGTTTGTAACAGAAATAAAATGGATTATGGATCATTTTATTTCTATAGTTCGTAGCTGACTTGACCAGCTGACTTCTCTATTGGCTGTTGAAACAGGTGACGTCCCTCTCGTTCTAAAACCAGCCTCCGGAGACTCGACCAGCTGAGTCGCAGCGACGCCATCAGCTGGTTCGAGTCGAGCTGAGACGGGCCGGTTCAGATCTCTGCAACATTTCCCTCTGTAACGTTCTAAAACGGTTTCATCTTGTCGCAAATCTTTGGTCTGAACTGGGCTTAACAGTCCAAAATCACATCGGGTTAAAAGGGGCCTTTACATGAACAATTCTGCTTTGATCTGTTTGACCTGTTGCCCTCAGGGAGGCGCTATCTGCAATTCCATTACTGTGCAATATCTGTATACTGTGCAATATCATTACTCTCATTGTCCAATATCTGTTACTCATTGAATATGATCACCACTATTGGGCAATATTCAAATAATGTGCAATAACCCACACTGCATATCACACTGTATATAAAACCATATTTATTTTTTCATATGTATGTATATAGTGTCTGAACTGTGCACCTTACTTTTTGCACTACTTATTTTATTCCATGTTGTATTTTTTACGTACATGTTGGCACTGGAAAAGGAGTTGCTTTTAATCTCATTGTACATGTGTACAATAAAAGGCATTCTATTCTAACAGATGCAGAAGGTGGTGAACGCATCCAACGAGCACGTCATCAGTATCGGAGCACGTTTCAGCTCGGAGGCCGACTCTCACCTGGTGTGTTTCCAGAACGAGGAGGGAAACTATCAGACGCAGGCCAACAGCAAGCCTGGGAAGACCCGCACAGGTGAGAGCCATCAGTAGTCCTGCCTACTCCTCCGTCAAATCAAAATAAAGAAGACGAGTGAGCAAAAAAATAAATGAAACATCACAAACATTCACATTATGTTCTGGTTACTGTTGTGTCTTGATTCTGTTTCATAGAAATCGTTAATCTTCTGGCGCTCTGTGTTTCGTTTCAGTGACTGGAGCCAGTTTTGTGGTGTTCAACGGAGCCCTGAAAGCCTCGTCAGGCTTCATTGCAAAGTCCAGCATTGTTGAAGGTAAAGTTACTGATATGTCGACTCCTTTTCCATCAAACCAAGGCTGTGAATAAAGGAAGAAGGTGTCCTCGTATTCTACATTGATTGTTTTTTTTGGACGAACCCCTAACTGGAGTTTGTGTTTGTGTGTCAGATGGGCTGATGGTGCAAATCCCTCCAGAGACCATGGAGTCTCTGCGCACCGCCCTGAGGGAGCAGACAGACTTCCTCATACCCTGCGGCAGGAATGATGGAAGCGAGCTCCGAGAAAACGTCACTGTCCGCTGGGTCGACCTGAGTGCACCGGTCAACACAGGGTACACATTCACACTGTTTACACACTGTTGTGCAGTCTGTCCACCGCTGCACGACTGTTATACCACACACACTGCGTAATCCAGCCAGTACATTTACTCAAGTCCTGTACTTAACTACACATATGAGGTACTTGTACTTGACTTGAGTCTTTTCTTTTCATGCCACTTTCTACTTCTACTCCGCTACATTCATCTGACAGCTTTAGTTACCAGTTACTTTACAAATTAAAATGTTTGCACACAAAACACATGTACTTTATAAAATACAATGTTTTGTTATATATTAAACTACCCAACAGTATATACTACTACAAGTCCAGCTGAAATGATCAGACCTTTAAATACTTAGTTGATTGACAGATCTGTTTGGATTATTTCTAGTTTCTAAAATGTGAAGGTGTTTCTGCATTGGGTACTTTTACTTTTAAGTACATTTTCAATGCAGGACCTTTACTTCTATTCTACTTGTTTCTAGTACTAATCGGATGTTTTTGCTCCTTTTTATTTCCCTTTGTTTTCTTGATTTTACACAACAAATAGAGGTGTAGACAGAAGTCACAGAAGTTTAATCCAGCAGGGAAAAAACCAAATGCATTGAGCTGCCTACATTATTAGAGGTAAAACTGCAAGGTAGCGTGCAGAGAATAATGCAGACACAGTAGTGCAGCGCAGGTACAGTGGTGCTCATACGTTTATGAACCCATGCTAAAGTGGAAATAATAAGTGGAAGAATAAAAAAATCATATTTTGCAAATTGATCTTAATGCCAAAAAATTAGGAAAAATCCAACCTTTAAGGACACCAATTTTCTTTGTGAGTGAATAATGTATCGTAAATAAATAAATATTCTTCCTTAAAATACAGGGGGCAACGCAGCATACCGGAAGTGGAACGTCAAGGATATAGAGTAACTTGCGGTCAACTTTGTTTTAGACAAAATGTTACTGACTGTTTTGTGATTGAAATATATAAATAGTGAGTTTATTTGTAATGGGATTTTCTCCCTATAATGCTCCTCTGCAGCAGAGCCAGCGGGGTCGACGGCAGGCCTCTGGACGGAGTCCGCAGTGTGAGGATGCAGCAGGACACGGAGTTTGAGACAGACGGACGCACCATCACGTGCACGGAGGTGAATTTAATCTACCTGATTCTCTGCACCCGTTTCATGCGCTGGATAGAATTTCACAGTCTGACGTTTAGTAAACAGTCCCTTACTGACTTAATTGTCTGATTAAAAAATATAATTGTCTCTTTCAGTCACATTTTTTAAAATATTTATTGATTCATTTCCTTTTTAAACTAAATTTAAAGTTTTGAATGAATCCCAGGATACATCTTTTGGTTATATAATCCCTGTCATGTGACCCAGATAATATAATAAAACAAATACACAGCCTATGAAGTAAACAACGCCTCCCTATTATCATAAAACAGTTCTAACTGCATGTTTGTCACTTTTCTTGCTATGAACGCGTTTAGGGTCAAGTGCCAACAACTTACAATTGAAATAATAATAAAAATATATATAGTCCGACCAATAATCACTTATATAATTACAATTACCTGTCATATGCCTTAAGACCTTAGCTAATATTAGCAATTAATTGCAGTTAAACAAAGAAACTGCGGTTATGTAAAACATATTTGATAATGATGTAATCGTTGTTACAGGCCTATATGACACTTGATATGACACACGCCTTGTCATGTTTTCCTACGTGCGCCTTATGTCCAGATTGAGACGCATAATCCGTTCGTAAATCTCTCATAAAATACTTTGTTCATGTCTTTACTTAACTCATGAGTTTGGTTTGGTATGTGATAAGGTTGTTGAATCGCTATAACGAGGTTAGTTGCGATATTAAAGTGTTCTCAGTTCTGCTGAAATACATCCACTTGCTTGTTGAATATGAAACAAATGTCTTTTATTGAACAAATTGATCATTGAATTGAATATAAAAGGCGACACTAAAAAAAGTGACAGTTATCTTTTAAAGTGTAGTTTTCAACTGATTTTCTTCCAACTACCACAATAAATCTCGGAGCGTCTTTCGCGATATGACGCAGTCTATGTCGCAGCCTTTCGCGATATGTCGCAGTCTATGTCGCAGCCTTTCGCGATATGACAGTCTATGTTGCAGCCTTTCGCGATATGTCAGCCTTTCGCGATATGACAGTCTATGTCGCAGCCTTTCGCGATATGTTGCAGCCTTTCGCGATATGTCGCAGCCTTTCGCGATATGTTGCAGCCTTTCGCGATATGACGCAGTCTATGACAGTCTATGTTGCAGCCTTTCGCGATATGTCGCAGCCTTTCGCGATATGTCAGTCTTTCGCGATATGACACAGTCTATGTCGCAGCCTTTCGCGATATGTCAGCCTTTTGCGATATGACACAGTCTATGTCGCAGCCTTTCGCGATATGTCAGTCTTTCGCGATATGACAGTCTATGTCGCAGCCTTTCGCGATATGTCGCAGCCTTTCGCGATATGTTTATTGCGCCAGCTGATATTGGGATGATGGAAACAAAAAAAAACTATAAATTCAGCAGCCCTAGTTCTGAGTACATTTGCTGGCGTCAACAAAAAGGAACACAGGTAACTAAGTAAAGTGTATTTGTATAGCACCTTTCACAGATAAAATACACAAAGTGCTTCACAATAAAATGTAATACAATACAACAAATTAAAATACAAGAAAATGTAAATACAAATAGAAAACATAACAAACCCCTCGACTAACTAAAAGCCTGCTTGAATAGCAGAGTCTTCAATTGCTTCACACAACATAGAAAGGGAGGCAAGGCATCCCACAGCCTAGGAGCCATTGCTGGGAATGATCGATCCCCTCTAGTTTTAACATGAGTACGGGGAACCACTAATAGCCTCTGACCTAATGACCTCAGACTACGGGTGGGAGTATGAAGCTGTACCAAGTCAGAGCTGTAGGGAGGAACTTGACCGTGCAGGTGCGTGAGTGTCTGATTGTCTCACATTTTTGTCTCAGGTGTTCTACCAGCCCAAGACTCCGGACTGCAGCCTGGCGTCGGTGCTGTCGTCCTGCAGCGTGTTTCAGAAGGAGATGGCTCTGGCCGCCTGCAGCGCTCTGACTCCTCACCTCGCTGTCCTCACATCCAGTGGCATCAACTCGCTCTCGCTTCGCATCTCTACACAGGCTGATATGGTACCAAAAACAAAACAATGTTTGAAAAAAGGGTTTGGGAGATATCTTAGAATTTTCCAACCTGGGCGCCCGGATAGCTCAGTTGGTAGAGCGGGCGCCCATATATAGAGGTTTACATATATAGGGGTTCGACTCCGACCTGCGGCCCTTTGCTGCATGTCATTCCCCCCTCTCTCTCCCCTTTCATGTCTTCAGCTGCCCTGTCCAATAAAGGCCTAAAAATGCAGAAAATTAATCTAAAAAAATAAAGACCGCCAGCCAAACAACTGGCGAGTTTGCTACGTCACACAAGCTCTCATAGGTTTATTTTAGTCTAATTTATAGACAAAATAAACTCACAGAATTTTAAGAAAGGAAATATTGTTACACCTATTTTCCTAATTGAATACAAAAATACAACAGCACACCTTCTGAATTCAAGTTTCTCTCTTTCACTGAACTGAGACTAGATGTGTTTCCTTGCGAGCTCATGAAAACACACTTCATTCAACCTCAAAACAAAATAAAACTGGGGCTGTCAAACGATTACATTTTCTTAATCGCGATTAATCGCATGTTTTATCACATGATTAAGATTCTATTTTGCATTTCAGAACAGTTTTAAGTTCATATTAACGATGGAAAGCCGTTCTTACCAGAGGATCTTGATTGGGAATCAAATGAATGCAGAGAAAGTGACTTTATGAACTTTATTTTAAGATTTGTATTTGTTTATTATATATTTAATCTAGTCACACATTTCAATTTAACTTTAACTTTGAATGCACCACAAGGCTGTAAATTACCAGTTTCATTGAACGCACCGTCTGTGTTTTTCCAACAACAGCAGCTGCAGATTGTTACATCCCGGTGTTGAATCCTCTACAGTGAAATACAGACACACTTTACACCGTTTAGCGTTAGCTGTCAGCATTGTAACCGTGTTTAATCCAGCTACTAGCTAGCGGTAGGCTAACGTTAGCTGATGTTGAGTATAGTGTTAACTAGCTAGCGGTAGGCTAACGTTAGCTGATGTCGAGTATAGTGTTAACTAGCTAGCGGTAGGCTAACGTTAGCTGATGTCGAGTATAGTGTTAACTAGCTAGCGGTAGGCTAACATTAGCTGATGTTGAGTATAGTGTTAACTAGCTAGCGGTAGGCTAACATTAGCTGATGTTGAGTATAGTGTTAACTAGCGTCACGTGCAGCGATGTTTCTGTTTCCTGTAACGTCTGTTTCAGAGCATCAGAGAGAAGTGCAGACATATCAGTGACACCAGAATGAGACGCCGGAATCCGCGTTGCTATTCCTGCAGCAGCAGGATGTGTTACGAGGAAGTACGGCAAAACAGTATCCTGTTAGGCACGACGCAAAGCCGAGTGAACGCATTATGCATTATGCTCGACCCTTAATCGCATCGCGATTAACGCGTTAGTGCTGACAGCCCTAAATAAAAGGCACGCAAAAAACGTCTTGGTTCGTCTTTCCACTGTTCCAACAATCACCAACTCTTAATTAACTTAATTCACAGAGTTAGATGTGAAAATATGGCGGCTCTGTAAGGAGTTTGTTCCTGCTGTCTCTCTCTGCCGTCTCTGCTGGATACGGCTCTAAACAAAAGGTCCACCTCACAGTGACCAAAGTAAAACGCTTTGTTTTAACACTAAGCTAGAAAAAAGGCAGACAGACTTTTAATTAATTCAGGAGACGTTTGTTGATCAGAGAAAATAATAGGAACTTAATCAGTAAGCAGGAAAGATGGTATCAGGATAAAATGAGACTGAAACTGTTAACTGTGGTAATTCATGTCATTCTACAAAGCCAATCACTGATAGCCGATTATATTCGTCCAATATATGGCTGCTCTATAAACAGTTTTTGTCCTGCTGGGTCTCTCTGCCATTGCCCGTTACTTATTGTTGACGTTCAAAGTATTGTCAAACAAAACGGAGGCTAGCTCGCCCCTCCCTCCCTCCTCATCCCGTCCCCTCCCTTCCGTCTGTCATGAACGCGCATTGTTGAAGTAGCCTACGTGCTAACGCTGCTGCAGTGAAGGCTCAACCAAATCCTTCTTGTCGGTTATTGGCTGGAAGACTGTTATGTTTGGTGGTGCAGGTTGGCGCAGTTTGTTTTTGTTGCCGTTTGTGGAGCCGGGGCTGAGATGTTTGCTGTATGTGACTAAAATGTTGTAGCCTAAAAAACGTGTGACTTCGCTTAGAGCACCTTTTTAAACAAACAAAATAAAATGATATGCTATGTACTCGGCCAATCACTAACGGCCAGTAGCAGAGATATTGATCTTGCGTCACTTGACGAGAACGGGGCCCTCGCCAAGTGACACATTGCAGATTATTAGCTGAAAGAAGCTAATTACTGCATATGATCTCACACTATACATACATATATATATATATATATATATATATATATATATATATATATATATATATATATATAAATAGTGCCATGTCAATTATATAGTGTGGCACTGATTGAGCACACTTGGCCTGTTCAGCACCATCGCTGTCCATCAGCTGTCGCTGTCCGTGGTGCTGAAACATTTTTACTTGACTTTTCTTTGTTCGTCAGTATTTAGAATATCTTGTGCTCTGTTGAAAAGCAGGTGTGCTGAGTGTTTCTGTGTGCGTTTGTTCTCAGGTGGAGTACCAGGCCGGCTCTGGAGGCAGGCTCCTCCCTCAGCGCTACATGAACGAGCTGGACAGCGCTCTGATCCCCGTCATCCATGGAGGTAGCGCAAGTGTACCACAGACTGCCATGGACATGGAGTTCATCTTCTACATCACACACACCATCTAACGCACATGCAGACACACTTCAAACAGTTTGGGGGAAAAAAAGGTGGTTGAGCACATTGAGAGAGAAGCTGTTGATCGTGGCAGGACATGCTGATGCAACGGCTCGTTTATTTTTTTGTTTTGTTTTTTGTTGCACATTCGGACATGCAGCCCGTCGCAGAGGACACGCAGCCGCCGGCACTACATTCCCACTCTGAGGTCGGGGATGTGTTTCTCTGGAGGGATGTGAACTGAAGCGTTGTGTGTTTTCGTGCTCACCAAAGCTGCTTTAATACAAGAAGCCAAACACTATCCGAAGGATTACGACGACGACATGACCAAATACAACCAAACTATTCAAACCATTTTTTTTTCTTCTGCTCTGCCTTCCAAGGCTCCCCGCTGGCCCCCGTCAGCTCGGAGTACCTCAGTGAATGTTTCCCACAGACGCTCTTACGAAATGTCTCTCATTTGGATGTATTTATTATATTTTAATACGGGCTTATTGAATGAAATGATCATATTAAAGCAAGGGACATTACTGACTGCGGTATTCCGTACTTAAAGAGGTGATACATGGGATCAGGTGCTGGCCCAGTTCTTAAAATGTACATCGCAGGGATGAAAAGAAATCTCATTTCCTCTCAAGGTACTACACTTTCATTTCATATGCTGGTTTATGACAAAACGGCACAGGAAAACACCGGGCCTCATGCAAGAACGTTTTCTTTTCCTAAACTTCTGCCCAGGGCTGGGTTTAAATCAGTCGATCTTCATTTGAATGATTCAATATTGATTCCTACAATTTTAAGAGGCTCCGTTTTAAAGCTTTAGTGCGTAACGTTTTGATATTAATGAACGTCCGTTATATTCAAGCCATTGCCAAATGAGTTGCTACAAAGCTAATTAAGACTATCAGCTCCACACAGCTCTCTCTGTATCTCTCAGTATGATGTTCAGAAGATTGTGGCGTCCGGTGACTTTCGGGCGCAGAAACTCGAGAGAAGATAATGACCTCTTCTGAAGAGTCCATCATGTTTTTTTAATCCTCCGTGTCCTCCTTGGCTACTAGCAACTGTGTGGAGGAGGGTGGGGGGTGGTGCGCGATCACGGAAGGCTTGTATCATGTGGACGCGCCGACAGTTTTGTTGTCATTACTTAGAATTCCTCATGGGGGAGACAGAAACTACGCACTGTAGCTTTAAAGCCAGACTAAAGTTATCAGTATCAAATGAAACTGGACAATCTAAGGAATCCTTATCATGTTAAATAACACTCCCAAGTTAGGTGAAATTGTGGCAAGGGAAAAGAAACTGACATGGCCATTTCCACAGATGTGTGGCTTTAAGTATACTTCTCTGCATTAACCCCTCGACACTACAGAAAGCACTTATTTCTCTATGTTCTCTTATGTCTCTATGTAACTGCTTTGAAGTCAATTCTTTACAACAACATTAATATTTTTAATAATGCACCAGGTTAGAGGGTTCCTTGTGCAATTTACAGCATTAGTTCTCTGAAAATCCCCTTTTTATATCCAAGCAAAATTAGTATTGTAACTGACATATCCCTCTGATAACCGCTGACATTAGATTGGTGTTTCACAGCGCTGTGCCGGCTCCAAAAAAACTGAAGAAACAACAAGAATCCCAAAAGCAAAAGCTCCCTGTCTCACCTGTGACTCACACAATCCTCCGGAGTGTGTGCGCAGCAGGCGTAGCCAGTTAAAGGATACGTTCCACGGCACGTACGCTCCGCTAACGGTCCGCATACATTACACGTTTAATGTAGCCAAAGCGTAAGAGTCCAAGGTTTTTACAGATAAGATAAGAGAGACAACAGATAAGAGGGAATTTTGGATATCTCTTCTTACACTCCATAAATCAGAAAATACTGTCAACAAACGGCCATAAAAAAATCCATTCTCTCCATGTTTTTATGAATAAAATGTTGCATAAATCGGGCTGTGAATGATATCTGAACAAAGCCCTTTGAGAAAAGCTTCAGGATATCGACAGGAATGAAAGTGGAAAGTTTGGTGTCTGAGTGCGACTGAAGTGGAGATTTCTGGCTCAGAGTCTAAGAACAAAACCTTTAAAGATATGGAATTGTAAAATTCAGACATTTTGAAGACACTGCAGGTGAACAACATTTAACGGATATCACCGTGAAACTTCCCCAGCTGATTACTGACATTAAGACAATTATATTTGTATGCAAATAAGGCATTATGTTATGCTAACTTTGGGGAATTTAGGAGAAATCTACAGACACGAATAGACAAAGTGTAGTTAAATAAATGTTTTCTTTCCGCTGGTCTGGAAGAAAACATGTTATGGAAGCTAAACAGCCCAAAATCTTGAAATGGACCATCTTATTTGAATTTGAAGGTGCCGTAGGTAAGATTGTGACGATCCAGGACTTAGCCAAAAGATTTGAACATCAACAACTTCTCAGTCCCTCCCCCCTTTCTGCTAAAGCCCAAAACGGTCTCCTAAGCCCCTCCCCCCACAAGGGAGAATGAATGCGTGTGTATGAGCAGTGACTGACACGCAGTTAGACACCCCCGGCCCTGATTGGTGCATCTGAACAGGGAGCGGTGGATTTTTGCAAATCTCACTACAGGTTGTAGGTGGAGCCAGAGATTACCTGCTTCATGTAGTTCTACTGGAACATAGGGTCAGTTTCTTACCTACTGCACCTTTCAACTCCAAAATCATCCAGATGAAAGTATTATAAATCAAACAAGTACATTTTTACCCAGCTATACACGACTCTTAGGCTCTGTTCACACTTGGCGTCTTTTTTTTTTTTAAGCTGCCAGCGTCTGTTTTACATTATAATCCTGTGGAGTAAACTGTTTTCAAAAAAGTCCTGAGCACTGAGAAAAAAAAGAGAGAGAAAAAAGCCGCTGACTTTTTTCTCTGCAGCTCATGGCATCTTTTTGAAGTTGTAAAAAGTTAGGCTTTTCTTTAAAAAATGTCCTACGTCAAGCGCATTTTTTTCAAATACGCCGCTCTTTGGCCGCATAAATTGCCGATTTCCGCGCAAAATATGCGGGGGCTTTCATAATCCCCGCATTTTAGTTGCAAAAAAAGTCAGAAGGCAGAAAGTTGAAAAATGTTGCATTTACTTCACACAAGAGCAGCCATTCTCCCCTGTTGCCATGGGAATGTTATGAAGTGACGTAATTACGCGACGTGAACGTCATCGAAAAGCTGCAAACTCCGCGATGAAGACACGATGACACCGCAGGTTTTGTTTTCCCGCAATTTTATCGCATAAAATTGCATTGCAATCGCATTTTTTAAGAAAACGTGACACATAATCAAGGATTTTTGCCCAAAACAATCACAAAAAAACCTCCACATTTTTCTGGAAGGACTGGTTTCCATAGTTGGTGCACAGCGAGTTATACGGTACGACCAGGTGCCTCCTTTAACGTTAGCAGCACCGCTCTCTCTCTCTGTTCTCTTGCTAGCTCGCTCCTTTGTTTTGTCTAACGTTAGCATCGCTCCACCTAGCGCTCTAGGATACAGCAGCTGTTGTTGTAGTGACAAAGGACGCTCTCGGCTGCTTTTTTGAACCAAAACGCTGCCAGCTTTCTCAAAGAAGGCGCCAAGTGTGAACATAGCCTTACGACAGGTCTAGACCCTTTTGTATATTTCATTCGTACCTCACGAGAAATCTAAAATACGAACGTGACACTTTATAACGACTGTGTTTGTACGAGTGTTTCTTGCACGTGGCCCGTTGTGCGTCAGTGACGTGTTCGGTGTTCAGATGAAGCTCGGCTCACTCGCCACAGGAAGATGAATGTGTCTTGACTATTTAAGTTTTGTCACTTTAAGAGTGTTAATCGGCCATCTCGAGCTTCCTTTTCATGAAACTCTTTGCTGTTATTCTCATTTCTGTTACCTTTGGTCTCTGCCAAGGTTCTTCTGCTATGCTTTCATTGTCTTAAAATTCATACTTTTTTTGATCGAGCTGCTGTTATTTCATAAGTAACACGGCATCCTCTTCCGTTGCTGACCAGTATTTTCCCAGCTCCAGCTCGAATACCAATGATTTTTCTTCACTTTCAGAGATTTTACGATGTCCGCTTTAGTTCTTTGAGTCTCAGATCAGAGTTTGCACAGCTGATGAGATCTTTACGTCACATTTTATGGCTCTTTTGGCATTTTGAAAGTCATCTCACACCTTTTTTTTATTTTAATTCTTTAGAAGTAGCGATTATAAATGTACAAGCTTTTCAATGAATAGTTTAACATGTTGTGAAAAATGCCTATTAGTTGTTTTTTTTACAAAGACTTTTAAGAGAAGATTGATATCACTCTCAGATCTTTCGGTTAAAGATAAAGCTACAGCCAGCAGCTGGTTTGCTTAGCATAAAGCAAAAGCAAGAATAAACGGCAGAATATCTGCCAGAGTGAGACCTCTTCCTGCTGTCTGCGGGTGTAGAACAGCCAATGGGATCTCTCTCTCTCTCTCTCTCTCTCTCTCTCTCTCTCTCTCTCGCGCTCTCAAATGCCTTGAAAAATCGGTTGGAAATGTCAAGATCTATAAACGATCTGACAGAAAACGGTAATTGTGACATATATAATCTACTTGTGGGACATTAAAGGGGTTAAAGACCACAACAGGAAGATTCATTTTTTGGGCTTTTCCGCCTTTAATGGACAGGACAGTTGGGGAGAAGTTTTAAAAACCAAAACATAGCGATGTAAATGTAGCCTTATCTTATCGATTCTGAGTCCCCTAAAGCCTGAGACACACCGGGCCGATAATCGGCCGTCAGACAGTCTGGCGAGGTCGGTGACTCGAGTCTGTTCGGTGTGTTCCGGCAGTCGGACTCCAATGACCCATCTGATTGGTGGAGAGCTAACCCGGAAACGGGGAGCGGGATGAGCGTGACTAACGCCTCTCAAAATCTGACGAAAATCTTTTAAACTGACCTTTGTTGATCTGAAATGAAGACAGATTCAGCAACTGCACGGCCTATTTCTCTCTTAAAATGTTTTCAGAAACACGTTTCGGTGAACTATCTTAGTACAATATGAGATCGACAATACAGATTAGCGCCGCCTGCTGTTATGGAGACGTATTACGTCTCGTCTCTTTGGTGTGTTCGGAGGCACATTTTTGACCAACTCGGGGAGACTGATCAGTCCAACTGCCTTTTCTGCCGCTAGTCGGCCGTCTGGTTGGTGTGTCACGACCTTTAGGGGTGGAGTTCAAACGGGTCACATGATTCAATAAAAACGATTCTACTGGAATCGTAATTCCAAGTAGGAACCGGTTCTCGATGCCCAATCCTACTCCCAACCCTGCGGCCAATCGCCGGATGGCTTCCGTTGGTCTGAACTAAAGGTGTAATGTTTTTTCCCTGACGCTATCCAACGTTTGCAGTTTCTGAAGAAGTATACTGGCGGCGTAACCCTTTCCTGTCTGTAGCTTCATATTTAGCAAACGAGGGTTCACCGTTAAGGTTTTTTTTCCACTTGCCCAAAAGTCCATTTCTGCTGGCCGCTTCACAAATGGTTTGTTAGTTTCTATCTATAACTTGTTTGACCGCATACATTTTTCATAGTTTGAGTTGGAAAATTTTCTATTTTTGACTTTCTAAACCGACAATAGCTGCAAACGAGACATGTTTTATGCAAAACAATCATGTAAAGAACTTAACAGCACTTAAAAAAAAACATTGGGTAACACTTTACTTGAAGGTATCTACATAAGAGTGACACATGACAGTGTCATGTGTTCATGACACTGTCACATGACACATGACACTGTCACATGACACATGACACTGTCACATGACACATGACACTGTCACATGACACATGACAGTGTCATGTGACAGTGTCATGTGTTCATGACACTGTCATGACACTGACACATGACACTGTCATGACACTGACACATGACAGTGTCATGAACACATGACAGTGTCATGTGACATGAACACATGAACACACGACAGTGTCATATGAACCCTAACCATAACTTGCCATGACAAAAACCGAATGACACTTACTAAGAAGCATTATGTCATAAACGTTTATGACTTGTTTATAATGTTTATGACACATTCATGACAGTGTCATGTCACTCTTATGTAGATACCTTCAAGTAAAGTGTTACCAAACTTTTTTTGCCTGACCGGCAAGGATCAAAATGAACTTTTTTGTCCACCAGCCAAATGCCTCAGTAGTGAATGTTCAAACTTTACCAGCCACTCAATAGATAACATAGATTAATGGCTGGCGAGTGAAGCACATCTACCAGCCACTTGCATATTTTAGCAGCATTTGGTTGAACCCTGCCGACCGGTTATAATATTTACTTCCCTGACGTGATGTTTCACTTGCCCCGGGCCATCTGGCAACCCTTATTGTTGAGTGATATCAATTTTCTTGTCTAACTCTCGGAAAAGAAAGCTAATAGACCTTTTTCACGGCAGACATGACGTGTCACAGTAGGAAAAGCACAGGTGTATTCAAACCCATTAATGATGGCTGCGTTCCACTTAGGAGAGGCCCTGGTGTTGTTCATGCTGACTCACTGAAATAGCTCACTGGGACACTTGATGGAACTGAGCCATCGTTAAGGTTATCAATTTCAGCTGTGCTTTTCCTACTATGACAAGTCAAAATGTCTGCTGTGAAAAAGCTCCATAGGCAGATTTCCCAAAATGTTGAACAAATGCTTTAAACAACCCATCCGTTGTTGGTTCCCTGAGCTCAGCAGGAGACCTCTCAGGTGCTGTTTGGAGCTGGAACTCACTCAGTATTTTACCAAACAGTGAAAAGCATCTGACCAGGTCCATGTATTTTCACAGCAGCTTTAAGGCACTTTAGAACCATTAAAACGGCCGACACCA
The DNA here is from genome assembly GCF_031162955.1 of Sander vitreus. NCBI lineage: Eukaryota > Metazoa > Chordata > Actinopteri > Perciformes > Percidae > Sander > Sander vitreus. Next base: position 3,968,214 of record NC_135870.1, on the reverse strand, counting down.
CGGTGTCGCGTGCAGGTTTTCAATCGGGTAATTACAACAGGGATAATCAAATGTATCCTATTGTTTTTTTATTTTAAGCTGAATCTGAACTGCCAATTTCCGCGTACATGCTGTGGTTAAAGTGGTTAATATATACTCTTTAAAGTCAGAATTTAAGAGTGCATTAAGGTGTCATCCCTGTTAAATGCGACCGGGTTAGCACCGTTTAAAGTAGCTTTGCTGAAGTCAGGTCTCTCTTTTGTTTTTTTTCATTTTTTAGGGCACACGTCTCGTCCCAGAGTCTCACTTTTCTTTTTCAGTCAGGAACGTTTTTGTCCAAATGTATAAAATATAAACTGTATGCATAATGATTTTTGTTTTGGGTTTTTTTTTTGTTTTTTTTTTAATAATGAAGAGTTATTTTTGGAATCATTGGTATAAAAGTTTTAACTAAACAGAATAAGAGTTCATATTTTTGATAGGACGGTATAGGCTACATTCATTTTGCAGTTTGTGTAGCAGGATCCTTGAAGCACTGAGAGAAAGAAGAGAAAGAAAAACACTCGACACTTAATTCCAGAAACAAACTAATCTAATATATCATTTTGTCTTAAGGTGGAAAATATACAGTATAATCCCAAGATGCAATGCATAAAGATTGTGTAAGTAAAGGTATAAAAAAAAATAAAAAATAAAGCAGCTTTACACCAGCCGTCAGCTTTTCTTTCAACTCATGTTAACTTTTTTAGCCGGTTTACTTCTTACAGTGTTCGGCAGCATAAGTGACTACACCCACGCTAAAGTTAACTAAAAAGAGGAATAAAAAAAAACATATTTGGGAAATTGATCTTAATGCCTTAATTAAAAAAATTCAGAAAAATCCAACCTTTAAGGACACCAATGTTCTTTGTGAATGAATAATGTATCGTAAATAAATAAATGTTCTTCCTTAAAATACAGGAGGCATAAGTCAGTCCACCCCTATGTTAAATTCCCATAGAGGCAGGCAGATGTTTATTTTGAAAGGCCAGTTATTTCATGGATCCAGGATACTATGATCCTGATAAAGTTCCCTTGGTCTTTGGAATTAAAATAGCCCCCCCACATCATCACATCCCCTTCACCATACCCCCCCATCATCACATACCCTTCACCATACCCCCCACATCATCACATACCCTTCACCATACCCCCCACATCATCACATACCCTTCACCACATCCCCTTCACCATACCTAGAGATTGGCATGGTTGTATTTCAGTTAGCCTAATAGCTGGTTTGATTTGCATTGAGAGACGATTTTATGGAAAGTACCCCATGCCAATCTCTAGGTATGGTGAAGGGGATGTGATGATTGTGAAAGAAACTTATGCAAGCCACTGTATGTTGAAATCAAAATGTCTCGATGCTCCGAGACGAGACAGTTTGATATTTAGTGTCCGTTGCTCAGTAATAAATAAATCTATTGGAACAAGTTTCATCTTTTCCTCACATAAAACAAGTACACCTCAACATTTAAACCTCTGCATGTAGTTGTTGAACAGCTAGTTTCAGTCATGTTATAAATAAGTAAACTGCATTGAGTAGGTTTGATTTAAAGGGATAGTTTGGATGTTTAAAGTGTGTTTGTATGAGATACTTCTCCTTAGCGTGTTCGGTACAGTAGATGGCGGTCGGCACAACAACCGTTTGGAGAAGCAGGCAGGAGTACGGACAAGGAAGCTAAGCAACGTCCTGCTGTGGCAACACGGTCTCACGGGCAGTTCGTGAAATGGTCACGTTACTTTTAATCTATTGATTCGTGTACACGGACACGATTATCTCGTTTATTTCGTGTTGCTGAGAACGTGATGTATTTGTGCTGGTCAGCACGTAATGGGAAGCGTCTCTAAGGAGGTTGGGTTTTGGGGTTTCGGAAAAGAAGAACGGGGAAACGACACGTCACACACCGAGACACGAGCCGCGGCCTCTGGGGTGAAAGTCCTGTGTTGTTTGACCCTCCACCACCCAAACCAACCTCCCTATGCGGATTTTTCGGCATTTCATACTACTAGCTACCGTAGAATCGTGCTGTGATCACAAAAACATGCTTCCCATTTAAATACATTACTTTAAAAATCGACCTCACCAACACGAAAAAAACGAGAAAAGCGTGTCCTTGTACACTAATCAATAGATTAAATAACGTGACCATTTCACGAACTGTGGACGGGGGGGGGGGACAGCAGCTAAACACATTTTAGGCACCTAAAAACATCTATCAGTTTAAGTGGACGCTATATTTAGAGTATTTTCAGCTCTTTACCTTGCTGTCAGACAGCCCTTTACGACGGGGAACTGAAGCCGTTATCTCTGCTCTCTTCAAAGCCACCAGACTCCTTTGACAAAAACAGTGATTTTACCTCGCAGAACACGGGAGTTGCTGCTCTGCTGCTGCCTCCATCGGTTAGTTAGTGTAATTGTGTGACTTAGGTGAATCCGAATTAACCCTTTAACACCAAAGTCACATAATAACACAAAAACTAACAGGCAGTGGTAGTAGTTTATAAAGACGGTAGCGTTCGTGTTTACATTCGGCGGCCATCTTGGATAACAGTCATGACCAGTCGAACGACGAACGCTGTGCAACCACAGACAGTATATAAACTGGACCAACAGATCCCGTTGCTCTGGACGGAGACCAGTGAAGGATATTAGAAGCACTTTTCCGGTGATGGCTGAGCGTTACTGCACAGCCTCCAACTGAGAGAGACGACGTAGATGTGACGTGAGCAACCTGTCTGAAAGTTGGAAGTCTTCTGGTAGCTGTGCCAAGAGAAATCTCAGTCATTCTGAATATTACAGAGACGGAGAGCGTAAGTATATGTAAGGAGATAACATAGACACAGGCTAATTATTGATCACTACAATGCTAGTTAACAGTCATTACACTTAAACAGCTAATGTAAGTCCAAACTGCCTGCGAGCTTCTCCTGTACTATACGGTAACTCCTCTACTATGAGACAGGAAGTCTTGTGGTTATGACACAATCGTTAGCCTACTTTTACAAAAACGTCTACTATAGAGCCATAACGTGAGATACAAGGTAATGGAGCCTTTTATACATTGTCGTGTTTCTTTATAAATAAACAACGGACAA
>NC_135870.1:3955094-3960094 GCF_031162955.1 Sander vitreus | reverse complement strand
AAGAGTTAGGGATGCATCGAATCCCGGTTTTTGGGGTTCGGCTGAACCCCCTGGTTGAGATTCTGCTGAGTCCTCGTCCCGTCCTCAGTCCATGAACACAGTAAACACATTAATGAAGTAAACAGTGACTGTCCTTCCTTTGCCGTACCTGAAGTTGCTGCATTCTGGCTGCTGTCTGTAGATTCCTTCATCACAGCTCGTATTCTTCCAGATGTTTCATACCAGATGTTGTAACAGCGGTGATGTTGTGTATTGTTTAGGGTCCTCGCCACCACCAGACTAATCAGCATTGCAGATTGAACATGCAGCTGGACTTGAATGGCCTTCTTCTGACTGAAAGTACTGCCAAACAACACTTTTTCTGCTCACCAGTTCCATTTCCACTTTCTCACAGCCTGCTGCATTGAACGCTCCACCTACGTAAACACCTTCCTGTAGTCAACGGTGGCGTCATTACGTCGACCAGCGTAGGGTTCGGTTTGGTGGAAAAAAAATTCGGCAGGGGTTCGGTTTCTGCCGAACCCCTGCCCAATATTCAGCCGAATCCGAAGCCAAATCCTGGATTCGGTGCATCCCTGATAAGAGGTATATGAAAATAAACCTGAACTCAAATTAGAAAAAAAAGAACCGTAGAGATACGATCTTGTAAACGTGTAGCTGTGTTTTAAAGAGAAACACTGAGTTATGTAGAATCAGATCAAATCAAATCTGTGACAGACATCAGTACCGAAGCCTCCAGCTGTGTTTCTCTCCACTGAAACTGGCTCTGGTGTCGTGGGTAAGAACGTGGGAACTGGCTTGTTAGCGATGAACCAGAGAGAGAAAGTTTTGCCTCGGGCGTTCGCTCCCACAGGCCTCTGACACATTTTTAACCCTTGTGTTGTCTTCCCGTCGACAACCTTTCGTTTCTCTGGGTCAAAATTAAAACTTTTGACCCTTTCCCTGATTTTTTTTTGTCACATTTTTCGAATTTTTTGTCACTTTTTTCCGAAGTCTGAGATGTTTTTCCCGACGTTTTTGTACCTTTTTTCTCATCTTTTCTTCGTGTTTTTTAAGTTTTTCCGACATTTTTGTTACTAACGTTCTTTTATCAACATGTTTTCAACGCTATATAATTGAATAAATCACCCAAATTCAATGGATGTATTGAACTGATCATTTATTTTACTTGTGAAGAGTGTTGTATGGAACCATCCACATTATTTTTTTGACCATTTGGTTGAAAGAAACCCAAATTTCTGATATAGAAACTTTTTGAAAATCGGTCATATTTGACCCGAGGACAACAGGAGGGACAACAGGAAGGTTAATACAAACAGCCGATACAAAGCCAGAGGAAGGTTAATGTGTTTCTCTCAGTCTGGGATCAGAAGAGGAAGACGTTCTCAGATCCTTTACTCGAGTACCAGTTCCAATGCAACAATGTTTAAAAATACTCCAATGTATGTAAAAGTCCTGCATTAAATCACTGAAGGTCTTACGAAACTGAGACTTGAAAGCCTCGGATAAGGCCTAATATCGGTGAGTACCGATCCGATACCACGCAATTTAGTCCAGAAGAAAGTCTACTTTTAAGTAGTTTATTTCTGTTCTTTTTCCGTTATGACTGACTATCAAACTGGATAACGGAAGTAAGTTCTATGGCGTTCATTGTTTGATTTTGATTGTTTCACAAATGTCTTAAAGCTATAGTGCGTCAGCGTGTCCACATGATTCAAGCCTTCCGTGATCATGCATCCCCCCCCCCTCCTCCACACAGTTGCTAGTAGCCAAGGAGGACATGGAGGATTGAAAAAAACATGATGGACTCTTCAGAAGAGGTCATTATCTTCACTTGAGTTTCTGCGCGGGAAAGTCGCCGGACGCCACAATCTTCTGAACATAGTCACACTGAGAAATACAGAGAGAGCTGTTTGGAGCTGATAGTCTTAATTAGCTTTGTAGCAACTCATTCGGCAACGGCTTGAATGTAACGGACGTTCATTAATATCAAAAAGTTACGCACTAAAGCTTTAACCTGAGCCAGGCCGATAATGATGGCAATCATATCACATCCATACAGGTAGTGTTTTCTCTGGGTTTATCAAAGACTTATAGGTGGGCATATTTGGCGGAGGGGTTTAAGGGAATTTCCTCAAGAAAATGTGATGTTTTTCAATTATAAAAAAAACATAATTTTGGACCATTATTATCACCATATCTGTGTAAAACTAGAGCAGATATAAAGAATAATACTCAAAAAGCTTAAAGACAAAACTTGATGAAGAAGTCCAACTACAATCATTAGATCTGAGAAAAGTCTTTTACTTAGTTTGTTGCTTTTTCAACGTTTTTTGCGCTTATTTGCCGCATTTTACATTCATTCAGCTTAGGTGCTGACAAAAACGGCTCAGGTGCTGCAACTAAGACTTATAACGGCACTTATAACGGCAGGGAAAACTCTGCATGCAGGAATAGTAGTATACAGCTGTAAGTAAAATATGTCTTTTTTTAACACACTCGGATCGGTACTCGGTATTGGCCAATATGCAAGTTCAGGTATTAGTTAGTTTAGTTTATTTTGAACTTGTTCATAATATATATATATATATATATATATATATATATATATATATATATATTATGAACATGTTCAAAATAACAGATAAATAAGAACATCTAACAACAATCTTCCAAAATTATTGTAAGTTATTCAAATAAGAAATTCCCACGCTCAAAAAGGAGTAGGAAGAAGTTCCGAAAAAAGTATACTTTTGTGGTCCTATACCCTCTTTTTCTATTTTTATACTTTAGTTAAATACAAAACAAACTGATGCTTCACTTATTTATACATGTTTACATACATGTACCTACACGAACATAAACACATGCATACACATTTCTTTCTTTTCCATCTATCTACTTTGTTTCCTTCTATCTACATCAAACCGAATGATAATATAATAATAATAATAATAATAATAATAATAATAATAACCCATCCATACTAGACTTAGTATATAAGCCCAGGAACCATACAGTCAGTATACAATACTATCACCTCGAGTCCTTTTCAGTATCGGGAATCGGGAATTAAAAAATGGGATGGAACATACAGTATGTAGAGTTTCTCCTGTTATCTGTTGTTGAGCTGCAGGTTTGTGGACGGTCAGGACATCGTGTCTGTTAAAGTTCATAGTTCAGCGGCTCGGATCGATCAGGGGACTCTGTGACAGTATATCAATATTTGCATTGGCTCTGAACTTTGGACAGTTTTCCTCACTAGACCAAAAAAAAACAGACAAACTGTATTGAACTGGATCAGGTTTTCTGTTGTGTGATTAAAGGGGAACTATGCAGTTTTTTTTTTGACCATTTGGTTGAAAGAAACCCAAATTTCTGATATAGAAACTTTTTGAAAATCGGTCATATTTGACCCGAGGACAACAGGAGGGACAACAGGAAGGTTAATACAAACAGCCGATACAAAGCCAGAGGAAGGTTAATGTGTTTCTCTCAGTCTGGGATCAGAAGAGGAAGACGTTCTCAGATCCTTTACTCGAGTACCAGTTCCAATGCAACAATGTTTAAAAATACTCCAATGTATGTAAAAGTCCTGCATTAAATCACTGAAGGTCTTACGAAACTGAGACTTGAAAGCCTCGGATAAGGCCTAATATCGGTGAGTACCGATCCGATACCACGCAATTTAGTCCAGAAGAAAGTCTACTTTTAAGTAGTTTATTTCTGTTCTTTTTCCGTTATGACTGACTATCAAACTGGATAACGGAAGTAAGTTCTATGGCGTTCATTGTTTGATTTTGATTGTTTCACAAATGTCTTAAAGCTATAGTGCGTCAGCGTGTCCACATGATTCAAGCCTTCCGTGATCATGCATCCCCCCCCCTCCTCCACACAGTTGCTAGTAGCCAAGGAGGACATGGAGGATTGAAAAAAACATGATGGACTCTTCAGAAGAGGTCATTATCTTCACTTGAGTTTCTGCGCGAGAAAGTCACCGGACGCCACAATCTTCTGAACATCATACTGAGAAATCCAGAGAGAGATGTGTGGAGCTGATAGTCTTAATTAGCTTTGTAGCAACTCATTCGACAACGGCTTGAATGTAACTGGACGTTCATTAATATCAAAAAGTTACGCACTAAAGCTTTAACCTGAGCCAGGCCGATAATGATGGCAATCATATCACATCCATACAGGTAGTGTTTTCTCTGGGTTTATCAAAGACTTATAGGTGGGCATATTTGGCGGAGGGGTTTAAGGGAATTTCCTCAAGAAAATGTGATGTTTTTCAATTATAAAAAAACATAATTTTTGGACCATTATTATCACCATATCTGTGTAAAACTAGAGCAGATATAAAGAATAATACTCAAAAAGCTTAAAGACAAAACTTGATGAAGAAGTCCAACTACAATCATTAGATCTGAGAAAAGTCTTTTACTTAGTTTGTTGCTTTTTCAACGTTTTTTGCGCTTATTTGCCGCATTTTACATTCATTCAGCTTAGGTGCTGACAAAAACGGCTCAGGTGCTGCAACTAAGACTTATAACGGCACTTATAACGGCAGGGAAAACTCTGCATGCAGGAATAGTAGTATACAGCTGTAAGTAAAATATGTCTTTTTTTAACACACTCGGATCGGTACTCGGTATTGGCCAATATGCAAGTTCAGGTATTAGTTAGTTTAGTTTATTTTGAACTTGTTCATAATATATATATATATATATATATATTATGAACAAGTTCAAAATAACAGATAAATAAGAACATCTAACAACAATCTTCCAAAATTATTGTAAGTTATTCAAATAAGAAATTCCCACGTTTAAAAAGGAGTAGGAAGAAGTTCCGAAAAAATATACTTTTGTGGTCCTATACCCTCTTTTTCTATTTTTATACTTTAGTTAAATACAAAACAAACTGATGCTTCACTTATTTATACATGTTTACATACATGTACCGTATATATCTACCTACCTACACGAACATAAACACAT